>NC_056730.1:85952757-86112757 GCF_019279795.1 Protopterus annectens | reverse complement strand
AAAGCAGAAAGAAGAACATGCTATAATTGTGGGGGGGGGGGGGGGTTGAATTTATGAACTGATCCAGGGAGTACAGTTGCCTTTCTATCAGGTGATGACTATAATTTAATAAATAAGCACAGATCAATTTCATCTTCTATGTTATATTGTTCTGATTGCATTTTACCTAGTTCACCGTTTTTCTGTTTTTCTGTTTACTGGTTTAATATTTTGTGGTTTGCTGAGCATGCATTTCTGTAATGAATATTCCAAGTTAAAGGCTCACATTTCAATTACTGTATTTGTGTCTTATTTTGGTAAAATGCATGCCATAAGTTCCAATTTGTCTGTTATCTTTTCATAGATTCATAGGTACATAGGGTGTACACTAGGCTAATGACCACTAGGGCCCTTAAAAGCCTAGCATTGCAACCTAAATGTGATCCACAAATTTGATTTATATTTCATTGATAGCGGCCGATCTACTGATTGCCTCTGTCCATCAGAGACATAGGAGTCAAATCAAGGGAGAATTTTCAATTACCCATCCATTCATCCAAGTTGTTTTACTTAAATAGGGATTGGGAGGAACTCTTCTTTACATGGTTGGGGACCCTGTTCCAGAGAATGAGAATTCTCTGAGAAACATATCTGTCTCTCCAACATGCCCTATTTATGTTGCTAGCAAAATTTAGGTCTTTTAATCTAGTAGTTCTGACGCTGTTTATTTTGCGGATGTGCAAGAGGTTCATCAAAACAGGGTCCAGGGATGCACTGTATGCCAAGCAAAGATCACCTCTCAGAAGTCTGTATGAATCTGAGTAAAGAGACAGGGCTTTGAGGAGATCAGCATAGGACATTTTATTTACTCCCTGTATTCTTTTTGTGAGGAACCTTTGTGGATGTTCTAGTTGCTGCATGTGTCTGGTTAAGGACATAGTGAAGGGGGCATTACACTCTATGATGGGCCTGATGAGGGCAGAGTACAGTGGTATGATAATCTCTCTGGATCTAGATGTCATGCTTTGCTTATAATTTGAACAACATAGAAATATTTTCTTACTGCCTTGTTTATATGTTGGTCAAAGTCTAGGTGACTATGTACATGAGTTCCCAGATACCTGAGTATTGAATCAACTTTTAAGGGTGCTTTATTGATGATGTAGTTACCCTGGGTGGCAGACTTCCCAAAAGGTAATGCATTTAGCCAGGGAATTGTTATGGCTAGGCTTATATAGGCCCTAGGGCCGATACCCCAGTACCAACCTATGAACCTATTTCTTGGTAGTGTGTTTTAAGCCATGGCTTTGGCATGAAGCGTTTGTCTGTATTAGACCTTCCTAAAGGGTGTTCTCATCTTGGGGGATTCAGTGATTGCTCCCAGTTTGCAGTCATCTGCAAACTTGGTTAGCCTGAGGCCTTTGACATTGGCTTTGACAAATGAAAAGTAGATGCCAAAGAGGAGTGGGCATAGCACAGAGCCCTGGAGGACTTCACTGGTGACTGACCTCTTTGTGGAGGTGGCCTCACTGATTCTAACCTACTGGGAACTAAGAGTGAGCCAGCTAGCTATCCAGTGTGTTATAAAGGGATTTATACCTAGTTCTGTAAGTTTGTTGACAATACCTGACTGAGGTCTTATAATAAAAGTCTTAGCCAGATCTAAGTAGGCAGTGTGCACAGTTTTCCCCTCATCCATTGCTTTAATGACCTTTTCCAAGAAGTCCACTAGATTCAGTAAGCATGACCTTCCTTTGACAAAGCCAAACTGGGAGAGATCCAGAGTCTGGAGGTCTTCTATGTCTTGGATGATAATTTCCATGATAATTTTTTCCATAGCTTTGCAAATGCGACTAGTCAGACTAAATGGCCTGTAGTTTCCAGGATCTGTTGAAAGTCCTCCCTTATGAAGAGGCGGTAGATGTTGCAGTCCTCCATTCATGTGGCACAAAGCCTCTGTTAAGATTATAGTTAAATAATGACTCCAGGGGTCCTGATAAGTCATATTTTAGACTATTCACGAGGAATCCTGAGATGTTACTGAGGCCCACTAAGGCGTGTTCTTGGCATTAGTGAGTGCAGCCAGTACATGCTTCATAGTTATAGTTAGAGAGTTTATGTTTGAAGGTATTATTGAGGAGATGGTTGGAGTGAGAGG
The DNA here is from genome assembly GCF_019279795.1 of Protopterus annectens. NCBI lineage: Eukaryota > Metazoa > Chordata > Ceratodontiformes > Protopteridae > Protopterus > Protopterus annectens. The sequence goes on along the minus strand of NC_056730.1, from coordinate 86,110,620 downwards.
GGTTTAAAATTAGAAATTAAATTGTTGGGTAATAGGTTTGCTATATCACCATTCTTGGTAAATGTTGCACCGTTAACCACCAGTTCATTACACTGGTGTGAGATATCCTTCAGGTTTCTGACATAGCTGTAGAAGACATTACAGTCATCGTTCACCTGGGAGGATATCTTAACGTCCAAGGTGGCTTTGCCTAAACTAATTACCCCTCTTAGTTGCCTGTTCACATTAATGAGAGTTTTTATCATTATGGGAATTACCTTTCCTGATTTTTGTCATAATTATTTTCTTTTGTTGTACATATCCTGTTTAATTTGGGATTCTACTGGGACAGTTTGTTTCTGGGGCTAGTTCTGGGCTTACTTCTGGTAGGTACAGTGGCCTCTATGCAGCCATTGACATGGTTGTCCAGAGTTTCTGAGAATAATTCAGCATAGGCTGGAGTGATCTTGGGGTTTGGAGGGACATTGAATTTTGACAAACCTTCATTTAATAGCAAGTAATTTGCCTTAGAATAGTTTCTAACTGCTGTTACTTGCTTTAATGGGAGTGTGGAGTTGATTTTGATTTTGAAGGAGACAGCCTTATGCTCAGACCTTACCAGGGAGGATGAGACACTGGGGTGGGGGGAGTGTGGCATTCTCATGTTTGTGAGGATGATGTCCAGTGTGTTGGAGTCTCTGATGGACATATTTACTCCTTAGTCAAGGGTGTTTGAATTTATGAAGTCCAGGAATCTCTGTGCCTATAGATATGAGACCATGTAGGATTCACAATCTATTGAGGGGTAATTAAATTCCCCCATGAGTAGGGTATTAGGTTGGATAGAAATCGTCTCACGTAGGTCCAAGTATGCATTGTGAACTTCCTGAGACATGGAGGGTGACCCATAACTGGCTAGGATATGGTACAGGATTTTGTCTATGGTGCTCTACACATGGAAGCACATCGTCATCATCATCATTATCATCAACCCCCTTTTCACATTTTCTAACTAGGATCAGGGTATCATGTTAACTGTCATTGCCTCTCTTGATTCAATCCCACATTCTTGCCTTCTTCGACTCTCATGCCTGACTGTTGCAAATCTTCTTTCACACAATCCATCCACTTCTTTGCTGGACATCCTTGTTTCCTCTTACCTTCTTCCTGTCTTTCCCAAATCTTCCTCACCAAATGGTCTTCTGCTTTTCTGCACATGTCCAAACTAGCATAATTTGTTCTCTCTGATCTATTCTGCAGTTGGAGGTACTTTGGCTTCTGCTCTTATGTCTTCATTTCTTCATCTGTCCCACAGTGTGCTTCTTACCATCCTTCTGAAGCACATCATTTCCACCACCTTTAGCTTCCTCATTTGCACTGCCTTTACTGCCCAGGTTTCTGTACCATACAGTAGTACTGGTCACACCACTGTCTTGTGTGCCTTAGTTTTCAGCTTCTTTGGAATTCTTCTGTCATTTACTACACCTGAGACTCTATGATAATTGGCTGCATCCCCTCTGATTCTAGTTTTGACCTCTTCATTCAGACTTCCCTTCTTTTCAAATGCCCCTTCCATATACTTGAAACTGTTAACCTGTTCCACTATCTTTCCTTCAGTCTCAGTTCTTAGCTTCTTCTGATTTCCCCAGTTTGCTGCCATTACCACTGTCTTATCTGTGCTTAGTTTCATCCCATGTGCCGTTGGTTTTGCATTCCGTTCTCCATTCTTTGCTGAAGTTCTTGCTCAGAGTCTGCCTGTAATGTCACATTGTCTGCATACAACAACTTTGTTGACCTGTCCCTATTGACGTGTTTGTTAATGTAGTCCATCACCAGTATGAACAGCAGTGGGCTCAGAGCTGAACTTTGGTGCACACCCATTCTTACTGGGAACCCCTATGTGAGGCTGAACACTGTTCATACTTGAGTCATTTGGTCCTTGTACATCACTTGCACTAATTCTACCAATGTTTCTGGGACTTTTAACCATCACTGTACTCACCAAATCAGCTTTCTTGGGACCTTGTCATATGCTTTCTCCAAGTGTAGGAATGACCAGTTGGACTCTTTCCTCATCTCTAGCTTCTTCTCAACTATCTGTCTCACTTCAAACATCGGGTCAGTTATGTTGCATTCTGATCTGAATTTGAACTGCTCACCTTACATCTTACTTTGTACTACTGTGCGTATACATTTATCAGTCACCCTCTCCAGAACTTTCATGCAGTGTGACAGGAGTTCGATGCCTCTGTACTGCCCACAGTTGTGGATATCACATTTGTTATTCTACGCTGGCATGAGTATACATATTCTCCAGTTATCTAAGATACACCTTTATCTCCACATTGCTATGAGTACCCTCAAGAGCCATTTCTCTCGTATCTCACCTAGCATCTTTATCATGTCTGCTGGGACCTCATCTGAGCCTGCTGCTCTCCATGACTTCATTTTCTTTAGTGCTAGTCTTACTTCTAGGGTGGGCTTCTCTTCTTCTCTCATCGTAGGCTGTGTCTGGGGCAGGACAGCTTCTGTGAGGTTTTCTTCATTTAGAAGCTGCTGGAAATACTCTTTCCATCTGCCTATGATGTCTTGTGGACTGGTGAGCAGGTTGGAGCTGGCACCCTTATGAAGGTGACTATTTTCTTTATCTTTCAGTCTTTGCCTTGCAACCTGATACAGTTTCTTTGTACCATCTACTGAGTCACTTTCCACAAGTTGGTAAAGTGCTTACGATACCCTTGAGATAAACAATAGAAAAAAATAAGAGGATGTTATTATAAAGCAAAAAGAGCATTTAACATGAGGTAAACAATGGTGATATAGCAGGCAGATGAATAACATCAGAACATGTCCTTCCAAGATGACAAATATTGCATCGCCTTAGAATGACACCAGAAAGACAGCCAGTTGTTGAAATCAATCATTTTTTGCTGATAGTGTGGCATTATCCTCAGTGATGGTAATATGCTGCTCAGTGCCAGGCTCATAGCCTGAAACACATAATCTGAAAGCTTCATAATGTCTCTCTTCATATAGTCCAGGAAGGAACATCTCAAGTAATTTACATCTACATGAACTATGATGGAATCATACCTGTATCTGAGGCATAATGTCTTTAGCGCATGTGTGATTTGGCAGATCATGGCTCCAGATAAACAACTAACGATTATCTTCTCCTAGTTCAGCCTGGTTAGAGGGGCATCAGTATATCCTACAATGGAGTCCCCTTTGATTAGGGTTCTGAGAAGTGTGTTTGCTTGCCTTATGGACTTTGTGTTTGGGGTTCCATAGAGAGTGACTGTATGCGTGGTAAGTGATGTTTTTTTTTACTTGCTGAGGTATAGCATTGACAGTGGATGGTCTAGGTGATCTTTGTTGTTTAGGAAGATTGCTTTTAAGTGCTTCAGCATATGTTAGTCTGTGTGTGTTGTGTGCTATGTGAGGTGAGTGTTGTGTGTGTAGTTTTGACAACCTGATGTCGACTTGTATGTGAGAATATAGCCTCCAGTCTCATTGTGTAATTACACCTTTCGCATACTGTCTGATTGTTTAATGATTAAGTCGTTGACAGTAAAGAAGAGAAAATTGCTACATTGTCTCAAGATGCCCATATCCACCAAGCTGGCTAAAGAGACCTTAGAAAAGTGTATATCCATAATGCCAACTCCTTTGATTTCTGAGCTACAAGAGGGTGGGGTATTTAGGTTAGAAGGCTATTAGGGGTGCTTTGTTGTGCAGACTAATAAGGGTACTTTACTAGGGCAGATTAAGCTAAACAGTACTAAATTCTACTAACTGTAATGTTTACACAATACCGAATTCTTCTAAATCTGTAGATATTGCTTATTTTTCAAGTAATGATTTGTCTAATTTGTGCTTCTTCTGCTGTATATTACATCAACAGCAAGATGCACATGGCAAGTGTTGCTAAATATAAAAATTGTGCTCATCTCTATGTTTTGCAACATTTTGTATAACATTTTAGTCATTTTTTTCTTGTGCTGAGTCTTTTATTGCACATATTGCTAGTTAATTTTATGAATGAAAGCATTCCAACTGTATTGAATGACTGCAGACCTTCAGCTGCAAAATGAGTAATGAGCTTGCCAGCCTGAGTGTGACTAACCAGTAAATACCTTCTAGAATTAATTAACTGTTGCCGGAAAACAATTTCTTCATTTCATTGCATGATATGGATATAATGGAGCCTTCACTTCTACTGATGTCAAAATGTTCAGCATGCGTCTTGTTTTTCTTGATGTTTTCTAGGGCTCATAAAAGTAATGGAATTGAACTACTACTTCAGGTTTTGCAATATGCAACAAATTTTCTGAAGTTCTCAAAAGATGCAAGATGGACGGATGGATGCATTCCACTTTTTGAAAGTCTGACATACTGATTTTAAAGAAGTGATCATATTTTACTTTAGGCATCCATATTTTACTCTGATTTGTAATTACTTTGCCATGGTCAGATTGTATGTCGAAAGTGTTCCAAATCTAACTTCTAGAACACTGTGACGGTTTGGCAACAAGATACAACAGTGGTAAGACACTGATGGGACAATGAAATGAAAGGCATTTCAATTTGGTTTAGACAGAACTACTGCATGTTTGTTTTTAAAGATTTTCTTACTAATAGTAGCTAGGCCATAGTATTAGTGCAGATTAAAATATGTGTATACTGAGTGCGTAGACTAAATAATCTGTAGGATATGTTAGTTCAATTTTTTCTTGCTGGATTTGTGATCTGATTGCTTGATGCAAAACCTGAACACATTTTAGTTTTGTATTGTGCTTTTCATTCGAGTAACTAAACTGTTCAGAACACCTGCAGTCACCAGTGATCCACCTTACACTTGCAGTCACTGGTAATTTAACATCTTAGGTGGATAAACATTAAAAGAATAAATCACTGCAGCTCTCTGAGGTTAGTTGGGTGAAGTATTTACAGATAAAATGGTACTAATGTTACTGCATGTTGAAGGGTATGTGTGTATATATCACCCCCAGGGAACATCTGTATCATATTAGAAAAGGCTCTTTACACAATGCCTTATCCAGACATGTGTTGGAGTTTGATATGTCTCATACTTTTAGTTTTAGGGTCATTGAGACAATTCATATGAGTATGAGGGGGGGTGATATATACACACATACTGAGTATAGGGAAGCCCGTTGGATTATCATGCTTCGTGGAGATCGTGGCAAGGGCTTGAATGAAAGGGCATCTATTAAGCCCATTTTAAAGAAAAGGAGATTGTTTAAATAAAGTTGTACTGTTTAGCTCAAGTTCATATGTTTAACATGCTACTTTATGAAAAATTTTTGGACCTGATTTTTTGCCTTTCATATATTTGTATTTATTTCCATTTTTTATATATTCATATAGTATTTGTGTCATTGATTTATTTATTGTCTTATAAAACGTTTTTGCAATATTAGTGTGGTTCAGTTTTATATGAAGTTTCTTTTTAAGACATTATTGATAGTGGCATGAGTAATTAATTGTCAGACCTTTATTGGTTACACCTGCTATGAGTGTATTTAAATAGTTTGTGTTTTTGTAGTTGCTATCTGGTCTGATGAAGCTAAAGCAGTGAAAGCGCTTACCTTGTTGACTACAATAAAGGAGCTCTGTTTTTATGTTAATATTCATTTTGGAAAGACATTGATCTTCAAATACCGATTAAAACTATCAGAATCAATCTTGAAACAAGATGTAGCTCTGGTGCTACTGACTTACTGTTGCACCTTGAGTTTGATATATAGACCCCTTCCCACAATTATACTGCATCAGAACTCCCTATTTCACCAGGCAATACATATCACATGGTTGCACTGTCCCCGCACTTTCATTTGGCCACCAGGTAGTAGTAGGCACTCTGACAGAATACAAGAGCTGCTAGTGCTCACTAACAGCTGTTTGCTTCTTACATTAGACAAATATATATGTGAAAGGTCCAAGTATCTACCTTGGAAGCCAGCCTCTGTTCTAAAAATGATTGACTGTACCTTGCTAATTGTCATTCTTGATACTTATCTGAAATAACCACACCCACCAAATCCTAAAACTACAAATACGCCTTTTTATGTTGAGGTACTTAAAAAGCTCTTGCTCATACCACAAAGGCATCTTAGACAAAGGTTGGGTATACAGGATATTCAGCATCATGCTTACAAGCAAACAACATCTAGCACCTTCTCAACTATCTGTCTGACTGCAAAGATCGGGTGAGTTATGCTGCATCCTGATTTGAATCTGAACTGCTCATCTCCCATCTTAATGCCTACTACTCGGATTATTCATTTATCAATCACCACCTCCAGAACTTTCATGCAGAGTGACAGGAGTTTGATTCTGCTGTACTGCCTACAGTTATGGATGTTGTTCTCTTTGTTCTTGTACACTGACATTGATATGTTTATTCTCTCTTCTCCAGTCATCTGGGATATGGTTTTCTATCCATACTGCTGTGAGTACCCTCAGGAGCCATTTCTCCCCTGTCTCACCCAACATCTTGATCATATCTGCTGTGACCTCATCTGAGCCTGCAGCTTTCCCTGACGTCATTTTCCTTAGTGCTGTTCGTACTCCTCCTAGGGTGGACTCCTCTTCCTCTTTCATTGTACGTTGTACATACTGTAACTACTTTATATTTTATTTTATTTTCTCCACAGGAATGTTATACTCAGGAGCGACCCTAGGTCAGCTGGTGCCCTAGGCAAAACAGCTCCATGGCGCCCCCCAACACATTACCTGGTGCCCCCATCCTGGTCTACCTACACCATATAAATACTGGAAAAGTGCCCCTATGCCTATGGCCAGCCATGGTTATACTATTTGATATTATAACAGTATACAGGTATTCTTCTTACTAGGTTTACTGACAGAATTTTTGTAACATGTCTTCTTATGATTCTGTTCATTTATACTACACATTAACCTGATTTATACCTCTCTGCATGCTTGGTCTTACATTACCACTGTTGTACTGATATTGATTAATGTTTATGCTTGCATTTCTCTGTGAGCTAAGCCTGAAAATGGTCTATGTGGATCAGTGCTCTCCTTCAGTTACCAAACTTTACACAAATAAATAAAATAACTTACATATATAGATGTATTTCTGTAAGTTTTGTAAACATTCCAGCATCTGTTGGAAGTGCTGCAGAGAGCACAAAGCAGACCAAGCTACACTGAAATAAGCTTGTTTAGAAATATAGAAAGATACTAGGCTAATGGCCCAGGAGCTGTTTTAGGCCTAGCCAAGCAGAATGTCTAAGTCCTATTTGTCACCTTTATAGATAGGAAATAGTCAAGTTACAGTTGTGTAGCACATCAGTGTCCTGTGTCCAGCAGAGACATAGGTGTCACCCCAGGGATAAATTTGTGGTTTCCCATCCATGTGTCCAGATTGTGTTTGAACTGGGTCAGGGAAGTACTTTGTTTTACATGGATGGAAACCAAATTCCACAGCAGTGGAATCCACTGTGAGATACATCCAGCGTGTCCTGTTTAGTTTATTGGAAAGTTTACAATCTTTAAAATGGGTGTTTCTGATACTATTATTTTTGTGGATATGGATCAGGTTCATCAGTGCAAGTTTTGAGAATGCCGGTTAGGTAGGGTTCAACCCTTAGCAGTGTGCAGGACAATGAGAAGAGCAAAATTAATCTAAGACGGTCCACATAGTTTATATGTTGGACTGAATATTCAAGCTGAAGCATGTGCCTTTGCAGGTACATACCCAAAGGGGCTTCTTTTATTTCCTTTTTGTAAACTGACATAAGACTAAGGCTGTTGAACCCATCAAATCAAATGACAGATTACAGAGAGATTTTTATATTACTGTTATTATAAATTTGTTATTCAAACTACCTGCTTATCTTCATAAAAAAGGAAATTGATAGTGGAAAGACCATATGATAACATGTTTGTGAAATTAGTAGGAATAAAGCTTCCATAGGCAGAGCCTTGAGGAATACCCAACTTAAAATAACATGAGCAGGAGCGTTCTACTTCTATCTTACATGCTAGTACTCCAAGGAAGATTAACGATCAATAAACACTAAAACTGGAATGTAGCACAGAACACCAAAGGCAAATTAACGTACTTTATTCAAAGCGTTTTCGCCACTGTTAAAACAGTAGCTTCCTCAGACAGTTTAAAATTAAAGCATTGTAGTGCTTTATAACAGTTAAAACACAATCTAATGACATCATTTCCTCTACAGGTGAGGCTCGTATTCATCCCTTAATTAAACAAGCCGCCAGGATACAAATGAAATAAGTATTATACCTGGCGTTTTCAACTTTAAAAGCTAAACCATGCATAGACATGACAAGAACCAAAATCCAAATACTGCAAACCCCATATACTAGATATAGACAAGTTTTTATGTCTATTTTTTAAAAATTTTTACAAAATAAATAGTAAATAATAAAATGTACTCAACAAAACCTACCTAAATAAAAAAGTAGCAGCATGGTGTCAATGAACCCACCATGTCAAAAGAAGTATAAATTTTAAAAATTTTTAAAATTTTTAGACATTGACAAGCTGGTATATTATTTTATCAATACACCGAAAGCCAAACAGCAAACATATTGTATATCAAGTGACTTGCGACCTTACTGTCAAGGTCTAAGGTAACTTTTATGTTTTAATATTGCCGAAATGTTGCATGCTTCGTTTAAGCCTGGTGGGGCAAAGGCATTAAGTAACAGTTGCCATTCCAACTCTTTTGTTTCCAGTAATAGAGGTTGGGGACCTCCTCTTATTCCTAAGTATACCATATCAATACCCATGAAGCAAAAACTGTGCCCAGGGTTTTCCATAACATGCTTTGATAGGGCATTCTCAACTTTCTGCTTTTTTATGGCATAATCATGTTGGTAAACCCTGTCCCGTAATCTACGGTCAGTTTTACCAACATAGTATGCCCTACAGCAATTGCAAAAAGCAATATACACCACAGACCTTGTCTCACAGGAAATTCTATATTTAATAAAGTATTTTACATCTCTGATGGTAAAAGAGTTCCCTGCCTTTATTAATCTACATTAGTTGCATGTGCCGCAACTGAAAGTGCCCGTTTGTCTAGATGTTATGTTTTGTGTATCCCTAGATGTTCTTCGTCTTCCATTGCTGCAGTCCTTACTATTGGGTATAGTCCGCATCCAGTCGGCCCGAATACCAGAGTATAAGGCTGACGTCGGTCAGGGCGCATTAGACTGACGTCAGTACGTCAGGGTACTAATGCGCATGACCGGCGCCATATCCTCAGTCTTTCGCTGTCCGATGCAGAAGCAATTTTGTGCAGGTTGCTGAAATATTTCAAACCGAGTTTCAGACCGAATCAGAGTTGGCTAAGTACAACATTTTGTTTTTCTTGCCTCAGTATTTAACCGGATGTCAGAAAAGTGAATAACTGTATTTTGTGGGAAACAAATACCTCATAGGGATTACCATACATTGTGTATACCTTGTTTAGGGCCTGAGCACGACGTTGTTGGTTGCCGCTCTTGTGCTAGGTTTAACAAACGCACTATTAAGAGGAGGTTAGACTGTGCCAGATTAGTGTTTGGGAAGCGTTGCAATTATAAAATGCCGCCGGATGGCCTTCATTCAAGAAGCACAGGGACAAAACAGCGAAGCCTAGGGTTGATGAACCGGCAGTCCCAGACATCGGTTCTTTAGATGGCTCAGTGGAGCCAGAGGTTTTGCCAGGAGTTTCTATAGAGTCTCAGGCAGACACTTTGCTGTTACAGGATGTACCCTCTCAGGAGGCAGGCCAGGCTGAGAGGGCTTCTCAGGTAACTATTCTTCCCTCTCTTCCCAAAGTAGTTGGAGCCTCCTGTTGCCAAAACTTCTTTTAGAGGTAGGCCAACTTCAGCTTCAGTAGGGCTTCTCCTAGCCTTCGGTTCTGTACCTAAGAAACATATGCTTAAAATGGCAGAAGATTTGATTACTATGATTAGAGGTTCTATGGCCCTCCTGATAAGAGGCCTAGAGTGGAACCAGAGTTTGACAGTTTTGAACAGGGTTCAGGGCTTCTGAATCTTCGCGGAAGATTTGCAGGAGTATCCTCATTATTCTGATTCTGATGTGGATGATGCCACTCCTTCGGCTTCTCCTCCTGAGGATTTTTCATTTTCAGAGACTCTACATTCCATGAGGGAGCACTTTAAATGGGAAGGCCAGGATTACTCTGATTCCAGGAAGAGGCTTAGGGAATTCTTGTTTTACCCCAGCATAGGCCCTTAGCTATACCGCCTGTGTTGAATGTGGTGGAAGATGTTTTTGCAGAGGCTTCCCTGAACCCTGATTCTTTGCCTCCTGCTCCTGTTAAACCTGATAGGTACTATAGGGTGCAAGCTCATAAATATTTGTTTAAGAGTCCTAGGGCGGACCCAGAAACTGTTTCTCAGGGGCCTAAAGGTGTTAAGGCCTCTGTGGTTAAGAATCCTGTTCCCACTGACAAAGAGGCAAGGGCATTAGATAGGTGGGGTAAGAAAGTGTATACTTCTTCCACTCTAGCCATGAGAGCGTTAAATTGTCAGTTTCACATGCTGAAATATCAAAATTATCTCCTTTCACAATTGAAATCTAAGGTGGATGCTTTGGCGGAAGGTATTGATTGTAAAGACTTGCTGGATTTAGTTTATGTGTCTGAACAAGTGGGCAAGCATTCTTTGCAATGTGGTTTTGATGCTGTGCAGGCCTCCTCGAGGGTGGCTGCCACTAGTTCTGTTCTTCGCAGGCATGCCTGGTTGAGGGATCAAAATTTGGCTGAACATGTTAAGACACGGCTTTTGGATGCTCCTTTACAGTCTGATGTGTTGTTTGGTTCACCTGTGGAAGCAGTTTTGAAGAAAATGGAGGACAAAGCTAAGTCTATGCAAACTGTTAAAGATTTTTTGCAGGTACAGCCACCGAAGTTTAGTAGAAATTGGCCTGCTAAGGGGTGGACATATCCTGCTTATGATTCCCAGTCTAGGGGTAGGTCTAGACGTGGTAGGGGCAGGGCTCAAGGTTCTTTTAGGCCTAGAACAGGGAGTTCACCTGCTCAGACTTCTGGTGAGGGCAGGGGTCAGTCCTTTCGTAAACAGACCCAATGACCTGCCTTTTCAGCTGCCAGTAGATTCTCGTCTGGCAGCTCCTTTGAAGGACACCTGTCTCTTTTCAAAGGAATTTGGGATTTAATTACTCAAGACAGATGGGTGTTGGACATCATTCTACCAGTCCCTGTGTCAAAAGGGGCCTAGGATTTTATTCTCGCATGTTCCTAGTACCAGAGAAGGGGAACACGTGGAGACTGCTTTTGGATTTATCTCTCCTCAACACTTATCTGGACATTCCCAAGTTCGAGATGTTGACGTTACAACAGCTTTTACCCCTGCTGGGCAAAGATCACTGGATGGTAACTTTAGATCTCAAGGAAGCTTACCTTCATGTGCATATCAGGCTAAGTTACAGGAAGTATCTGCAGTTTCAAGCTGGAGATTCTCATTATCAGTTCTCTGCATTGCCCTTTGGCTTATCTACTGCGCCCAGAGTATTCACATAGGTTCTGGCTCCAGTGATAGCTTACTTCAGGCAACAAGGACTTCAAATCTATCCTTATTTAGACGACTGCCTGATTCTGGCCCAAGAAACGGACGACCTTCTACAGCATCTGGAATATCTTATAGCAGTGCTAAGATGCCTAGGGTATTCTGTGAACGAAATAAAGTCCAGTCTAGTACCCTCTCAACACATGTGCTTTCTGGGTGTGAGACTGAATACAGCAGCCCAGATGGCCTTTTTAACCCCGGACAAACGAAAGAGTCTGTCACTTTACTTCCATCAACTATCTCATCAGTCCGTGCTGACTGCAGAGACAGTCCTTCCAGCATTAGGGTTCATGGCATCTTGTATTCTGGTGCTTCCCAATGCCAAACTGCATATGAGGAAGTTACAATGGTATCTCAAAATGTATGGACACAGCACTGCCAGGATTTAGACACTGTCATTCAAATAATACCTTGCCTTCAAAGAGTATTTTTGTGGTGGGCTCAGGAATGTCACCTAAACAAGGGACTCTCTGTGACCCGGCCAGAGGCAAGTCAGATTTTACCGACAGATGCCTCAGACATTGCTTGGGGAGCTCATCTAAATGCAAAGTGGATACAAGACAAGTGGCCTGCCAGACTACAGCATCTACATATCAACATAAAGGAGATGTTAGCAGTCCAGTTCACATTTCTGGCTTTCAAGGAGTTACTTCTTCCAGGGCAGGTGTTGATTCTAACAGACAACACAACTGTCATGTGGTACTTCAACAAACAAGGGGGAACACATTCTTATCCTCTATGCAGGCATGCAATGATTTTATTGGAGACTGCGCTACGCTTGCACTTAACTCTTCAGGCAAGGTTTCTGCCAGGAGCACAGAACTCCTTCGCAGATGTGTTACGCAGACAAATCATGGATCCCCACAAGTGGAAACTGGATCTTCATGTATTTCAGAAATTGACAGTGTCATGGGGAACTCCAGACATGGATCTGTTCGCTTCTCCACTAAACCACCAGCTGCCACAGTTTTGCACAAAGGGGTTTCATCACACAGCTTGGAAAGTGGATGCTCTGTCTTTCAGTTGGACAAACCTTCATCTGTATGCCTTTCCACCTCTGCCTCTTCTTTCAAAGGTACTGTTAAAGGTCAGACAGGACAGGCCAAGGATGATTTTGATAGCTCCAGATTGGCCTCGCAACACTGGTACCCTACTACGGAGTCTGGTAAAGAAGCCTCCATGGCCTTAACCTTTGATTCCACATCTGTTATCCCAGCAGGACGGTCATCTGCTGAATGTCAAGCTTCACTCTCTTCCTCTGACAGCCTGGCATATTCTGTGTTGAGACACAGCAGGTCTCAACTTCCTCAACAAGTTTTAAATGTGATTATGGAAGCTAGAAGACCTAGTACAAGGAAAGTGTACGCAGCAACATGGAAGAGATTTTTATTTTGGAGTAAAGCAAAGAATTTGGAGGTTTCTGAGCCTAATTTGAGTATGGCTCTTCAATATCTTACTGAGTTACTGGACAAGGGTCTATCCTTCTCTTCCATCAAGATTCATGCTGCAGCAATCTCAGCTCACTATGATTGTGACCCACCATTGTTTTCGCATCCCTTGTTCAAGCAGTTTCTTAGAGGGGCTAAGAATATAAGACCCCAGAGCTCCTACTCCTGCTTGGGATCTCAATTTTGTGTTGGAAAACTTACTCTACAACCTTTTGAGCCTGCGGCTACTGCTGAATTGAAATATTTGTCATGGAAGACTACTTTTTTGTTGGCTATTACTTCTGCAAGAAGGGTGTCTGAGTTGCAGGCCCTTATGGCAGGAGCCCTTTTGATTTTCCATAAGGATAGGGTATCATTACGCACTAATCCTTCCTTTATGCCTAAGGTGGTTTCTAGTGTGGCTTTAAACCAAACTATTCATTTGCCTACCTTTATGCAGGCCCCAAAATAAAGGGGAGAAGATTTTGCATACTTTAGATGTACACAGGCAATTGCGTTATTACTTAAGCAGGACTAAGGATTTTAGGCAGTCTCAGCAGTTGTTTGTTTCTTTTGCTTTGAGTTCGCAGGGCAAGCCTGTGTCAAAACAAACTATTTCTAGGTGGATTGGCTTTTGCATTGCATTTTGTTATTCCCATCATGGCAAGGAGGTTCCAGCTGGGATTAGGCCTCATTCCACTAGGGCTACTGCCACTTCAACAGCATTTCTACGGGGTGGCAACTAAGGATATTTTGGAAGCAGCTACTTGGAGTTCAGTGCATACTTTCTCTAAGCATTATCACCTTCCTATCTACTCTAAGTCTAGGGCTGGTTTTGCCACAGCTGTTTTGCAAGGCATGTTGTCAGCTCCTGCTTCTTTATGATTTGCCAGCCTCCCTTACCTCTGCTTTGGGATTCTACCCAATAGTAAGGACTGCAGCAATGGAAGACGAAGAACATAGTACAGTTTTGTACCTACCATAAATGTAGATGTTCGAGGATTCCATTGCTGCAGTCCAATTTACCCTCCCTCCTTCCCTCTGTGTTTAGGGGTGGTTGTGTAGGTGATTTACCTGCTTATATTTTTGTATATATTGTTCATGTTTTGGTGCAGGTATTTTGGGCCTTGTCTTTTTAGGGTCTTCTGACATCTGGGGCAAGAAAAGACTGAGGATATGACGCCGGTCATGCGCATTAGTACCCTGACGTACTGACGTCAGTCTAATGCGCCCTGACCGACGTCAGCCTTATACTCTGGTATTCGGGCCGACTGGATGCGGACTATACCCAATAGTAAGGACTGCAGCAATGGAATCCTCGAACATCTACATTTATGGTAGGTACAAAACTGTACTTTTGCAACAAGTCTTTGAGGTTTTTGCCCCTTTTATATACAAATAAAGGGTAAGTGCCCAAAGCTTCGAGCAAATATGCATTATTTAAAATGAACTGCCAATTTTTTCTGATAATGGAACGCACTGAGCTAGCATGATTTCCATATGTGAAGATGAACTTAGCCACTTGATCATTGAAATTTTGTAAGGGCTCATCAACATTACAGGAAGGGACACTACTTAATGAAGCGTCCAAAGGTGGGTCAACCAAGTCAAGGATCTGTGGGGTATTCAAATTAACTCCCTCAAGGAGGGGTGTATAAAAACCAGAAGCCCTTTTCATAGAGACCTCGTCAATCAAACTGTCAATCAATTCGCCCGGATACCCCCTATTTAAAAACATGTTCTTAAGGGTAAAACACTCCTCGTCAAAGGCCATAGATGTGTTACACATACGAGTGGCCCTGACAAGTTGCCCTTTGACAATCGATCTCTTTTGTTTCCATGCGTGACTGCTAGTGAAATGCAAGAAAGCATTACAATAGGTGTGCTTCCTGTAAATGCTAGAAAGAATGCCATTATTGGAAGGATCTTTTATAAGTTTGACGTCCAAATAATCAATTTCGCTAGTAGAAAATTTATGAGTGAATTTTAAGAAAGTACAAGACTCATTCATCTCTTCAACCAACTTAGTTGCAGTATCAAGGTCGCCTTGAATAAGAATGAACACATCATCCAAGAAGCGAGTATAAAATTTGTTAACATTTTTAAATGTAGGATTCTTGAAGAGAACGTTCATTTCCCAGTAGGCGACCACTAAGTTGGCTACACTGCCACCACAGGGTGAGCCCATAGCGATTCCCCTTTTCTGCAGGTAGTAGCAGTTGTTAAAGATGAAAAAGTTTGAGGATAAAATGATATCCAGTAATAGAGTGACTACTTCAATTTCGTCCCTCAAAGCGTTTAGTTGTAATAAAATTAACTCAACCCATTCCAATGCTTCTTGATGTGGTATAGACGTATATAAGTCAACCACATCGATGGTGAGGAAGTTATTGGAAGGTGAGTAAGAGACATCATTTATAGCTTGAAGGAAAGACCAGGAATCCTTGCAAATTTGTGGTAATAACTTCAGGTATGTCTAAAAATTTTAAAAATTTTTAAAATTTATACTTCTTTTGACATGGTGGGTTCATTGACACCATGCTGCTACTTTTTTATTTAGGTAGGTTTTGTTGAGTACATTTTATTATTTACTATTTATTTTGTAAAAATTTTTAAAAAATAGACATAAAAACTTGTCTATATCTAGTATATGGGGTTTGCAGTATTTGGATTTTGGTTCTTGTCATGTCTATGCATGGTTTAGCTTTTAAAGTTGAAAACGCCAGGTATAATACTTATTTCATTTGTATCCTGGCGGCTTGTTTAATTAAGGGATGAATACGAGCCTCACCTGTACAGGAAATGATGTCATTAGATTGTGTTTTAACTGTTATAAAGCACTACAATGCTTTAATTTTAAACTGTCTGAGGAAGCTACTGTTTTAACAGTGGCGAAAACGCTTTGAATAAAGTACGTTAATTTGCCTTTGGTGTTCTGTGCTACATTCCAGTTTTAGTGTTTATCTATCTTACATGCCTTCTTCTGGAGATAACCTTAAAGTCATTGCAGAGTATTATGATTCAATGATTTTTTAGTTCTTTAAGATGCTTTCATAAGACATTGAATCAAATGGTCCACAAACACTACTTCAGTAACCTCTCCTTCATCCATTGATTTGTAAAAAGCATTGCTGAGGGATAGCAGCTATAATAGTAACATTGTGACCTTTTCAGACACAATATTATTGCTCTGAAAGAATACCATAATGTTCCACATAGATGTTACATGAAAGGAAAGAGCTTTTTCAAGCAGCTTAAAAAGTGAAGTCAGTAGAGAGACTGGCCCATATTATTCAATATCTCTTTTAAGCCATTGCTTAGGGAAAGAACCATTGGAAAGGATTTCTGTGAGACTTGTAGTGATGTTGAGTTTGATAATTTGGCAAAGTGATATACTAATGAATGTGATGAGTGCATGTATGAATTTGGAGAATATGTTAATAAAAGTGATATGTATCAGTATGAAATGGGTTGCATGCTTATAAAAGTGACATGTTTCAATATGAATTTAGCTAATATGCTAACAAAGGTGATGCATGCTTCTATAAAGCTGGGTAATATGCTTATTAAGGTGCTGTATGCCTATATACATTTTGGACACAGCCCCTCAGCTCTTGGTTTCCAGTAGTTATGTATTGCATTTTTTTATAAATTGTTTTACCACCTATAGAGAAACCAAGCAAGAAAAAGTTTGGTAGATGGTCAAAACTATAATTTGTTTAATGATGTATGTTGGTATCACAGTGAAGGAAGGGGGAAAGGGAGATTTACCCCGATTTTAGGGAAAGGGGTTGATACCTCTAACATTAAGAGGCACTTGAGTTCCAATAAAGAAGGAAACTACAACAATGCTTTTATTATGAACTATAATAGTGACACACCATTTATTAAAGAGGTCATTATTAGGAATTAGAATAAATTCACTAGTTTCTCAGACCTCAAATTAATTTTTGAGGACCCTTTAAAATTTGTTTTTAGAAAACGATGTAATATTAAGGGATGGTTAGAAAATTATAAGAATCCCGTTAAAAAAAGGAGGGGGGTTAAAAGCAGGAACATACAAATCTGGAGCCTGTGCAGAATGCCCACATATTTTGAATAAGGAATCTGTGTATGTTGCTAGTAGGGATAAATGCATTGAAGCCAACACTTATTACAATTGCAACAGCCAGGGGGTGGCTTATTTAGCTCTCTGTAAAAAAATGTGATGCTTTTTATGTTGGGAAAACCAAATGCAAACTAATGAGGAGGATTTCTGAATATATGTATGACATTAAGATTAAGGATAAGAGAAATAATTTATTCAAACACTGTGCAGTGTGTAATCAGGCCAGTTTTGCTTTTTTTTGTATTAGGGGAAATAGTTAAGGATCCTAGAGGGGGGGTTGTGGGAAACTAGAAGTGAATATAGGGAGACTTACTGGCAGCTCATTCTGGAAGCTAATAGACCATCTGGTCTTAATGAGAGTGTATATGTTCCTCCCATTCTTAAACTTAGAGCAGCCAGGTTATAAACAACATTGTTTATTTTGGAGTTCATGTTTTACAGGTTAATATTATGTTTTATAGGTAATTTTTATGTATTATTTTTTAAAGACATTTTGCAGACTTAGTGAATTTTTTAGGATGTACACTTGATACTTATAAGAATATGATTTTTAAAGGTAATGTGATTTTGAGATTTTATAACTAGTGTGCTTATTTATTTATTTTTTATCTGGTTTGTTATTTCCAGTTTGAACTCTTGATGGTGGTGTTTAATGTTTTTAGGTTTCAACAACAAGTAGAAGTTTTTTCTATTTATATAGAACATAATACTACATTTTAACAGTTTTACCTTTCATACATTTTAACATATCCCTACATATACATATTTTTATGACTACATATTTTTATGATTCTTTATGATGTTTCATTCCTCATATTTATTTAATATTTTTACATTTATTGTTTAATATATCTACATTTGTGGGTTTTATTCATTGGGTAGGTTTTATTGGTATTTTAGGGTAGAGTGATAATCTGCTGCAGATTTTGATTTGTTTTATATTTGTATACAGATATTTGTCTTATGTAACTAGGGTTAATTATTTGTTTTAAATGATTGGTTAATTGAAGGGGAGTGTATTTATAGTCAGAGCCTGTGTCTTTGTGCTATTCATCTGAGGAAGTGCGATGATTAGGGATGAAAAACATGGTGAGATAGTTAAACATTTTATATGTATTGAGTGTTTTACTGAGCTTTAATAAACGTCTTCTCAAAATGTTTTGTTTTACTCTTTTCCCTGGTGTTTGGCAGTGCCTCTGTGGTTCAGTTTATTGGTTTTACAGTTCGCTGTACTTTGACACTGTGTTTCCTATTTTTTGTTCCTCATGTTAGATGAAAATGTTTAGTGATATTGAATACTATAAATTAATGTCCTTCTGATGGCACAACCGTGTCATTTTCTTCAGGCTTTTATATTTATCTTGTTTAATTGGTTTAGTAAGAGTATTAATTTAATAATAGTGAAAAATCTAGAAAGCAGTTTTACCAGGTGTAGTACTTGTATATATTTTCTCAATAGTTATTTTATGTGTGGTCTTTGATTACTGTTTCTTTAAGCCTTACCAGCATGACAAAAAAGGAGAGGGGAATTAGTAGGTTATAAAGAATAGTATTTTATTGGGTTTTACTTCTGTCAGCCTTAGTGAAAAAAGAAAGAACAAAGAACATTAAGAATCTTCTGCATCTCTTGGTCTACTTCACTTCACTTCACTGAAATCCCATTTCACTGACATTCATTTCACTGAGACCAAATCACCTGAAGTTCACAACACTGACAACTCAGTTCACTGAATCTCGTTTCACTGAATCTCGTTACACTGAATTGTAAGCTATAGACTTAATGTGGCAGTATGTAGAGTACTGTGAGGCATGTAAACGGTATATGTCCTGTTCCCCACTGTAATGTGCCCTGGAGTTAGTATATATAGTTAGGGGGGTGGGGGCATAGTCTCCCACATTGGGAGGAGTGGGGGGCATAGCCCCCCACTTAGTTTGGTTTTATATTGTCTGTTTTTTGTTAAGAGGATATATAAGTAGTTTTTAAGTTGCGGAAAGAGGTAGCCATTAGTTTTGTTTGTTTGTTTGTGTATGGTTTTCCATTTAGTCTTGTGAAATTTAGCATTTTAAGCTGTCAATGAAATGAAATTCAATGAACTGAGTTGTCAGTGTTTTGAAGTTTAGGTGATTTGGTCTCAGTGAAATGAATGTCAGTGAAATGGGATTTTGGTGAAGTGAAGCAGACCTGCATCTCTTGAGTAAATGGAGCACTGAACATGTCTATAATGAGAAAAAGAAAAGCAACACCGCAATGAATGCATTGATCCATTGTAAAACTGTAGCTCTTGAATCTATCAAATGCATAGAAAAGAACATTATGGAAATGTTCTAGAATAGTGCAGCAATGAAAAAAATGTTACAAAAGTCACTTTGCAAAATGTGTGTAAACAAATGAAATTGACCAGAGCAAATTAAAATACGTAAGATGCAGTTTATGTGGCATATAAACTATTTCTTGAAACTGAAGGACAACATGGGCATATAGAAATCTTTTGTCAATGTGTTAACTTAAATTGCAATATATGAACAGAACAAAACCGATGAAAAACACAAAGCAAGGCATATAGCAAGGGTAATGGAAATGAATTTACAGAACAGGTAAAGAAAATAGTTCTAAAGGTGATAAATGCTCGGTACAAACATCTTAAAAACTAAAGGAAAAATGAAAATTGTATGTAACCACATTAACAACAAAGAAACGGTTTGGAGGATAAAACAACAACTTCCAACAAAAGCAAAAGCAGGCAATATATTAAATATCTGTATAACAGCAACAACATTAAAGTAAGCATATCTGAAAGTGAGGTATCCAAAGGTAGATATAATTGTCAGTGTGAAGGACTTGTATATTTAGCTGTCTGCTCCAACTGCAAACAGTTCTATATAGGAAAAACTATAAGGAGATTAACTGATAAAGTAAGGGAACACCTGTTAGCCATAAAAAAGAAAGACTATACTAATGTTCTAGCTAAGCATTCACTTCAATGTAAGGACTTTAGGGATTTTTTTTTGTAGTAGAAATAGTTGATAAAGTTAGATTTACAGGGTCTTTCAATAACTATCTGGAGAATTTGAAATTAAAATGGCAAATATTCCAGAGAGCAGATGTTGCCTCAGGTTTAAATGACAAAATCTCTATTGAAAGTCATCTGAAATATGTTAGTTATTGATATAGGGCAGGATTCACGAAGCCTCCGTGTAAGAGTTACAAGGCTTACACGGAGGCTGCAGTTAAACGGTGTGATGTCAGCATGAGGGCATGCTGAATCACACCTAAGGCTTACACGGTCCGTGGAAGACAGTAGGGGGTGTGTCCGTAGGCCGAGCCCTGCAAACGGACACGCCCCCAGAAGAGTAAAAGTGCCGAAAGTAAACCCCCACGACAGAGTCCATGGAAATGTGAATAAACACAACACAACACATGCCCCCACAGACTATGAACATAAAATATATAAATGAACATGTTATATTTTTTTTAAATTGTAAAGATGTTTGCCTGTGAGTGCGCTCATTTGCGCGGGCGTGCCCGTAGCTTAGCCACAGTTAGCAGTAAGTGGAAAAGCATATAAGAACTAACTATGCAAAGTAAGCCAAAAAGCAATAGCGTAGCAGTAGAGATGTCAGCTGAAGAGCAGGCAGTCATGGTTCGAGACCCCACAACATCAATTTTTATTTTTAGTGAAATAAGCACAAAACAAGTCCCTGACATATATGTACACATATAAAATTATATTTTATGTAAAATGTAATGAAATGGGCCATTTATTTTGAAGAAATGTGAGATAACAAAATAATAAAAGATGCCAGATGTGCCTATAGCTGAGCTACAGTTTAACAAGTTGAGTGCATCTGCCCATAGGTGAGCAGTGGTTTAACAGGTGTAGAATGAGTGCCCGTAGGTGAACAGTGGTTTAACAAGTGTAGAATGAGTGCCCGTAGGTGAGCAGTGGTTTAACACGCTGAAACTGTGTGCCCCTAGCTGAGCTGAGCGTAATATGCATGCTGACAGCCAAATGAAGCGTAAACCAGCGTAACCCGTTTGCGCGGAGCTCCGCACCGTGCCAACAAGATAACCGGCGGGCAACGTTGAGCAAGCTGTAACAAAACTGCCTTTACACAGACACACCTCCTAGCCTGTGTAGACAGTCATAAAATATAAAAAGCAGTGGCCAGGTTCGAACCCTGGATACCATGCACCATAGTCAAGGTACTGAACCACTAAGCCATGACAGCTGTACTTAGAAATGCAGTAATAGCAAATATATAGGAATGAATAGAAAGAGGAGCATGACAAAGCAGGTTTTGTGAAGCTGATACAATTCCAAAATGGCCAATCACAGATAAGTGCAGGAAAACGGCATATATAAGCCCCATAGGCGGGAATACACAGCATAACCGATTGTAGAACTAACTTGCAGCCAGAATGTCAGGAGTAGGTGAGGGTAGTTGCTTTCGAGCACAGAGGTGGGGTGTTGAGGAGTCCAAATATATTGTTTGGCTCCTTGTCCACAATCATGAGGCCCAACTCATGCAGGGCCAGGTCCTGTGGGGAGCATATAGGGCTGAGGCGTGGGACCGGTTGGCTCATGATCTTACCAGTGCCACAGGGATTCCAAGGACTGGTGAGCAGGTCAGTCACCACCATGCGGACCTGAAGAGATGGAAGCAGGACCAACTGAACCTTTGGATCCAGGAGGCCCGGCAAATGCCCAACGCCCCACTACTGAGTGAGTTACATCTAATTATGTATGTAAGAAATTAACCTAGCTGATATTATGGAGATGTGTATTCTAATATTACTTTATTTATATTACAGCTGCAGGTGTCCGTTCTGCGTTACCGCAGAGCCTATGGCGGTAGGCTGGTGCGGTTGCACCACCAGGCAGGTCATTAATCCTCTCCTTGTAACTGTAAATAAATATAAAAGTATGACAGTTAGCAAAAGAGTGCAGTGTAGTCACTAAGTAATAAAATGTGCAAGTAACAGTGTAAGAGGGTTTGCAAGTATTGCTTGATTACAAAAGTGTGTTGCAGTCTGTAATCCAAACAGAAAAATGAAAATGTCTGAAATAAAGTCTGAAATAAAGATGTCCCACCTGTAATATAATAGTACACAACCTGCAGCAGGCTGAAAAGTACAGCTGCAGAAGATGAGTAAAACACGTGTGAAATATATCCCTGTTAAAATACTGAAACATGACAGAAGTGAGACTGTTGGAAAGAATTGTAATAACTACAGGTAAAACATGTCAATAAAGCCTAGAAGTAAGTACCATCCTGAATTGTAAAAATAAAACAAGTGAGAGAGTGTGAGAATCCACCAATAAAGTAGTAATAACTCCTGAATAAAGTATACTGCAGTCAGTACAGAATGAAATGAATGTGACAAGCAGAACCAAACTGCGAAACGTGTTCAAAATGTTCCTGCAGCTGGAATGTGTATCCCAAAATCTGGATATGTTGCTCTCAGTCTGCAATATGCAGATAGTATGATTGTCTGAAATACCAAACATCCACAGTTGTCTATAGCTATATAAAGCAAATGTAGCAGGATGATGTAGCTGAACAGAGCCAGATATGAACGTGTATGAATAAAAATGAAAATGTATATTGATTTATTTATTTATTTATTTATTTATTTTATTTTACATTTGTTGACCGGGCTAGTCTAGCTGGATACATGTCCTTTTTCAGTAGAGGCCCGGGGAGAAAAGCTCCAAACATAAAAAGAAAAACACAATACATTTACATGTAGTAGGAATAGCATAGCATAGAGACAAAAGAAAACAGTGTGCTTACATACTGATTAAATAACATTCACAGAATTGTATAGATAATCTTAAACATGGTTACATTATGAACCTGAGAGGTTAAGTTAATAATCTGTGGGATAGGGAAGAGACTAAGGTGGTATGAGACCTTTAAGATTAGTCTGGTTTAGGACATGGGCATAACCAGTGAGACTCGAAGAATTCTTTGAGGTGATTTTTGAATTGATTAATCGAGGTCATAAGTCTTAGGTTGTTTGGTAGGGAATTCCAGAGCTTTCCGATGGAGTTGGCATAGAGAGCATCACCTCCTGAGTTATTAGATTTAATAGTTAGTACCTGGACACTATTTGATGATCAGAGGCATTTTAGGTTGGAGTAGGGGGTCAGTATTTTGCTCAGCGAGGGGGTTCTATCCAGTTGGTTAATTATTTTAAAAGCTTCAGTGAGTTGGTTGAGTTTGAGAAGATTGGGCAGTTCTAACCAACCAAGTGTCTTTAGGTTAAGGCAATGGTGAGTACGATATGGTGTTCCTGTTATAAATCTGGCTATATGATTATAGGCTACAGATAGTTTGTTGAGCTCTCGCTTATTGAGGAACGAAAGTACTGGGGAGGCATATAGGAGGGTGGAGAGGAGATGAGTGCGAGCAATGGTTAGTTTGGCATAAGGGGTTAAAAAGTTCTTTATTCTATACATTGAGCCGAGTTTCTTGTTTACGGACTTAATGGTTTGGCTAATGTGTATATCAAATTTAAGCTTGTGGTCAATAATCACACCTAATAGTTTGGTATGAGAGACAGGCTCAATGATGGTACCATTGATGTAGCAGTAACATTCCTATCACCAACTTGAAGTAGTTATCACATAGGAAACTGTAGGTAGAACTGTAGTGTGTATATATCTGCAGCTATTAGAAATGTACAGCATATGTATTGGTATTTGAAGGTGTTAATTATATTTTCTTCACCCCACCCTATAACCACATATAATCCATTCCACGTGAAATTGGTATGCGCAATCACAATTAACACCCCTGGACATTTGTCCTGTTGGGTCATACATATTTGCATGTATGTTGATGCATCTGCCCTGTTCATACATCCAAACCTGATGGCTTGTTGCCATCAATCAACCCTGCATGTTGTTGGACTGTGTATTGCTGTTCAAATTATGCATGTGTTATGCTCGCTGTTCAATGGTGTGAATATCTGGGTGCTTGGTTAATGGGAATACTAATGCATGCTGTTACAACTAATTGTGAATGGTATTGTATGTTACTAGCCCAAACTGTCATGACATAATGCAAAACATAGGACGACAGGGAAGGCGGGTTCCAGCGGACCCACCTCTCTCACCTCAGCTGGCGAGTGCACCTGGCAGTAGTGCCCAGTCCGGACCCTCCTCCGGTGACCCTGTGCCATGTGTGGGTGGAAGCGCTGCAGGGGATGGGGCTCATCCCCCCTCTGCAAGTGTGGCCAGAGGAGAACCACCACTCACCCTCCATAGCTTCCGGAATGTGGTGCGTAGGGAGATCCAGGAAGCTGTTCTTGGGCCCCTACGCCAGCTTGAGGCACAGGTGGCACATCTAACGGGCATGCTTGCTGCCCGGCCTACACAGCCCCCAGCACAGCCCCATCCTGGGCAGTGAAGGCACAGTGACAACTGCCCATGAGTGGGGATATCAGTTCCACTGTTGCCATCTGTGGGCTCATGGGCTCTGGATATCCAAACATCCATCCCCGTCAATTGTGTAACCCCCCCCACACGTGTCATACACCGCCCCTGTATGCGTCTTGTTTGTCTTGTCTGTTAACCTACTCAACCTACCTCCCCAGCTATACCGACTTCCTTTACCTGACATACCACTCTCACCCGAAAAAAAAAAAAAAAGGGCACTCTGTACCCACAAAAAAATTACGTCCCATACATAGCTGCCCATTTCGCACACATGTCTGCTGGACATGGAAACTGTCAATTACAAGTGGCTTTACAACAAGTATTATTGTTGTCCTTACACCTCTCTCAGGGGTGGAAGGTTTCAAATGTCACACCAAATTACAAACATATGCACAGCTGTTGCTGATGAAGAAATGGGCAGCTATGGGCCTTACCTACATCCCTCCTGCAAAACCCAAGCTTGTTTCCCTACTGTCTTACCCTCTTTGTGACCCCTTTTTCACCACTTTCCTGTCTCCCCATTTTCATTTCTTTCAAAGAAAATAGTGCGGGTGTGCACAAGAGTAAGCACTTTTAAGCAGTTGTAAGCATGTGTGCGTGGAGCTGAACGCCAGTGCGCATGCGTGACCTCCGCGCAAACCAGCGCTAACCCGGTTACAACTGCTTAAAAGTGCCTTAGTCACTCTGAATGACAGGTCCTGTAGTCTGTTCCAAAGCAAAATAAAATCCCACTGTCAGTCCCGAACCCAGGACCTTGGAAACAGTAGTCTGCACGACTTACCACTAAGCCATGACTGTTATATAAGAACATTGTGCTACAATAAATATATCATGTAATAGTAGGAATGAATGTAAAGGGAATATAGGATGTGCAGTACACAAAGCATGTCATGTATATTTACTGTCAAATCTAGTGGATTTCTATAATAGTAGTGTGCGAACAGAAACAGCCATGCTAGTTGGTAGCTAGTAGGTAATAATGTCACTGTAGCACCTTGCAAGCCACACACATACTCACAGCAGGATAATCACTGCCCATACCCCACAACCTCTTACAGGAACACATCCAGACCAAGTAATAAAATATGTGGAGCAAAGGGCCAAAAACAGGGACACATTCCAAATAATGTTACAACAAACTTAGACAGTTCAGAGAGTAACAGGTTCTGCATTTTGTTGGATGTTTGGAAGGGTATGAAGTCTGAAACTTAAATGTTTGTCACTATATTCTGACTTGAGCCCAGAGTGATTTGCCAGAAAGAGCTGTTCATGAGATATTGACCAAAATGAGGCAAAAATGTGGACAACCTGCAAATATCTGTACACTTGAGAGGTCTGACATTGCCATATTTGTATAGTTAAGACCCTAGACATAGCAACAGTGACTGAGTTACAGGGATGCCCCACAGACTCCATGTGAAATGTACAAACAGTAGGCAGAAAGGTGTTACAACACATGCAATGGTAACTATGACGTCCTGAAAGTATGCACCACTTGCACGGCAGAAATAGTGTAGTAATACATATGCTCATGCTATCCCACAGTCACAACTGCAGAATACCAGACAATTTAATGGGTGTACCCCACTGATATGTACCATTCCATGAGGCAGATAAAAGATGCACCTGAGAGTCTCTGGGGCCTGCTCAGCAGCATACTCAAATACCCTAATAGATGTCAAGGCCCACACCATGGCCAGATCACTCTGCATGCAGTAACACCCTAGCAGATATAGCAAGCATTCCAAGGTGTGAATGTACATGGAAAATAGGAAAGCCACAGCAACACACTACAGTCAAGACACCTAGCAGGCATACAAGTAGTGAATGTAAAGGGCAAATATTGAAGCCATAGCAACAAAGTGCAAGAGCCACTGCTATACACCAGTTACACCACATGTCCCACAGGAAAGCACACACACCCACATTAACAGTAGTAGTAGTCTTAGGTGTCAGTATACATACACACTTAGTACAGGAAACTGGAGAAATGAATGGAGAAATGTTAATCTACAACACAGCCGGAAATATGAGAGAGATACTAACCTTTACACTCACAGAACAGTGTCCACAGCATAGCAGCATGGTCCCTGCCCTTAAAATCTGAAAGGGCTATGCCTATCTCACATACCTTTTTATAGCACTGTCCTGAAATCACAGTGAGAACTGCAATCAGTACACAACTGGCTGCATGCAATTAGCAAATGCTGGCTAATAATTGGTGCAGAGGCCATCACATGGACATATTCAGATACCTACAAAAGCATGCTGTACTCCCAGTCCACACATGCAGTAATTTCATTGCACCCTGTGGAGGTAGGGAGAGACAGAGAGAGAGAGAGAGAGACAGAGAAAAAAAAATTAAACATCCACAAATAAAACCGGTCAGCAACAACCACCTGAAGGCTGACAACTGGCAAGTGGAGCAGCTGGACACAAAACCAGATAGCAACACAAGCAGCTGTGACAAACACAGGTAATGTAAAGTAATACTATAAAAGTCTACATACTGTGAACCCTTCATATGTGTCATTGGTCTGTATCCATATGTATATGAAGATGTGCAAAGGGCAGGGGACATACAGCAACTATCAGTGAAGGCTAAAAATACATTTGTATGTGAGAGCATCTATGTGCACATATCAATGTAGGTTGTAGTGCAATGTACAAAGTAGGTTTCACAGTTATGTATGTTTAGCAGTATGTTAGTGTGTGTATGCAGTTTTGTAAACAAACATGTTGATATACCTATCTATCATATGGATACGTATGTATGTCAATATATGTATGTATGTGTGTATATATATATATATATATATATATATATATATATATATATATATATATATATATATGTATGCATACATAGAGAGAGATGTAGGAATACATAGACAGATGTAGATAGATAGAATATGTACAAACATATATATGTAATACACACATACAGATATAGATATATGTAGATACATATACATAGACAGACAGATCTGACTATCTACAGGTATGACTGTATATGACGATCTCACACTACCCTGTCCCACCCCTCTGTCACTCTCACCCCTCTGTCACCCCCCTCTCCATATCTATAGCAATATATGTGCATCAATATATATATGTGTATATGTATACAGACATATATATATATATATATATATATATATATATATATATATATATATATATATATATACATATAGATATATCTATATACATATATATATATATAGAGAGAGAGAGAGAGAGAGATGTATATATATTCTGAGTGAGGTACATGTGTACAGATGTATTGCAACAGGTGCCTGGTGACAAAGGCATGGAGTGAACACCAGTGTCAAAACTGGAGTACCATACCCCATTTCAAATCACCTACACCAGTAACCACCAGATATGTGATTGGCTGCCCACCACTGCATGTGTCAGGGGTGAACAGGGTCATAAATGTGTACAATAGTCCCCCCAATAATATTCACAGTGGCACACTATTCCTGGCATACCTGCACATGGTATGTGTCAGCAGACATGGTGTGTCAGCTATGGACATGTAGGTCAGTGTACCCCTCCACACCACACAATGGCTGCCACGGTATGTACCTCACATGACAGCTACAGATATGGAGAAGGACACAGTGACATGTACAACACTGTGACAATGCACTCAAACACATTACCAATGCACAGTGACTGACAACACCACAGAGTACACACATACTACCCACATAGAGGTTACAACTCCTGGATTTACATACTTAAGTCACACCCATGACACATGTCCAACAACCATAGTAACACCTCACACCATCCACAACCTAAATGACTGCTGTGTGTCGTCTGTGACACTGCAATAGAGAGCACATGGTGGAGGTACAGGTTCCTACCCACAGATAAGACATACCCTGCAATAAACCACACAGCGTTAAGAAGCAAGACTCCCCATGAGTACATGTCACACATATCCCTGCTGAATGTTAGTCAGATAGGTAATATGCCATATGAGTCACCCTGTGTAACTGTTTGACAGCAGCAGGTACCATCACATCACATGTGTCACAATGGTCAGGGTAGCAGAACAGTATGCTGCTGTAGTCCCAGGGGCAATAGCATATTGTATTGTATTGTATTGTAATGTATTGTATTGTGTTGTATTGTATTGGTATGTAGACGTGCCTCCTTCGTGTAGTGGAACCACTGCTGCTGTGCGCCAGTGTACAGGTACATATCCTGTAGTCAGGCTAGTGTTACATAGCACTTCTATATGTATGTTTAGCTCCTCTTGGAGTTCATGTAGCATGCAAATGGGGATACCATCAGGTCCCATCCATGTTGTGTATCCTGCTTTCCTGAGGGCGGCTCTCACCTGGCCATCTGTGATGACAGGGAGGTTACAGTCATCTGGGATAACTATGTCTTTTTTTGGGGGAGAGGGAGGGGGGAAACCTGCACTGAACCTGTCTGCCACAATGTTGCCAATATCTGTGGGTTCAGGGAATTATATGTTGTTGTGTACTAACTATGAGCATAGTGGAGGGTTTCTGACCAGGTTGCTAACATAACTGAAGAAGGCCTTGTGGTTATCTGTAGTGTCCCTGTTGATTTCCCTCTCAAAGTTGCCCATGGATGTTTGTATGTGAGAAAATAGCTCCTTACTAGTGCTGATCAGACATGCCTTCCCTTTATGGAATTATGCTCTGTCTTGCAGTAGCTTCCATCTTTTGTTATATAATCTGTCTATGGCTGGGGTCCACCAGACAGGATGCTGTCCCTTTGTGGAGAGTGTCTTGGTCTTAAATGGGATTACATGATCCATGCATTCTCGGAGATGTCCGTAGAAATAATTTGTGAAGGGGTCAGCATTGTGGGTTGTGTCTTCCACTGGCCCAGTGAGCTGAAAGGATACCATGTCACTGTTACAAAGTGTAATGTTTGCATTTGAAATGTTATTCACTATAGTCGTTTGTGCTGGTGGTGGAGGTGGGATATGTATATCCAGGGCAATTAGTTTGTGGTCAGCTCACAGCAGTTGTTGATGTACCCCATACAGTACCTTGATACAAACCCCCAGAGTGAGGAGGTGCTTTGGACCTGAATCAGTGTTCTGACTGCTGGGGTTTGGCAGTATGTCATATGGAGTGTGCCAGGTACTGTTGCACAGTTGTTGGCTGAGCACTGATACCTGGCCATTTACATGTGTATCCACCAATAGACAGACAGATGCTATATATGTGAGATATGTTGTATCACAACAGTCGAGTAGCATGTGTAGTATGTGTGCCAAATTCTGCTGACATATTTAGCTGATATCATGTTATTTCCTTTTTCAGGACTATGGCTCACCAGTGCAATCCAGCTTACTAAGCAGCAGAGGATGAGGAGATACACCAGAGCCTGGTGTGGGATTATACAATACTCTTTTCCCGCACCAGCCAGAATCAGCAGGAGAGGGCTGCACTGTGGCAAGACCTGGTCCATCGGGTAAATGACATAGGCACGCATAATAGGACATATGAGCAGGTACGACATCACTGCAGTGATTTAATCAGAAATATCCGTCAGCATGCATCGGATATCCACAGGCAACAGGTTGCCATAGGTGGTGGGGTGGCTACACATCCCCCACTCACCAGACTGGAGGGACTACTCATAAGTGTTGTGGCTCCAGCCCGCCAACAACAACAGCAGCAGCAGACATGCATTATGATGGAGGCTGGAGCCACGCAGCAGCAAGACTACGAGCGTGCAGGTAATATGCCATATGTATACTTGACTGTTGTGTACACTGTTAGTTAATGCATGTGTGAGGTGTGTCCTTGGTTTGTAGCTGTCATCATAGTATTTAATGTGCAAGTGTGATATTCTCAATATCAGCAGCTGACCTGTGAAAGGCAACTGTTGTACTACTGACCTGTATCATACTCAGTAACAATGGCACAGTTGTGCCCACTGACATTAGTTTCCTCACTTCTGCAGGTCCCTCTGGTGTAACAGCAGTGCAGTCTATCCATGCTGGTGAGTGTGTATTAACAATACCTTTAATAGTCTTGATAGTAATAGTAATATTAGGCTCACTGAGTATTGCTCTGTGTATGCATGCAGGTGTGTCTGTGTGTTGATATCTCGCATACTGAGTAGTGTGCAACTGTGTGCATGTGTGCAACTGTGTGCATGTGTGCATGTGTGCATGTGTGCACCTGTGCATGTGTGCACCTGTGCATGTGTGCATGTGTGCATGTGTGGACCTGTGCATGTGTGGATGTGTGCATCACTGGTAATATTGTGTAGACATTGTAAACTGTGTTTCCTGTTCCCCTCCCACAGGTTCTGGTGCTGCTCTGGTCTCATGCAGCAGGGAACCTGAATCAGGTGCCATGGGTACTGATAATGATGACATCTGTGTAATGGCACAGGAAGGTATGCCAGGGTCCGTCATTGGTCAGCCAATTGACAGTACACAGCTGTCAACCCCATCAATGTGCACAGTTATCCTGCCAATACACCCTTTGTCACAAATGTCCCTAGGTGATGGACAGGATACAGTGGTTATTGACCAGGGTAATGTGGTATCTGTGGCACATGCATCCCCACACAGCAGCCATGGGCATGGCCCTGAGATGGTACCACACAGACAGATGTCCAGGGGTTCTCGTGGGAGCATCTGTGGGCGTACTGCCCCTGTCAGACATGCCCACAGAGGTCTTACAACCTCAGCTATGTTTCGGGCTGTCATGCAGGCACAGTCACGTATGGAACGGTACACCAGACAGGGTCTGGGGGAGCTGACAGCATGTCGCACAGCCATGACTGACAGTATGCGTGACATTACGGCTGCCATCCGTAATTTCACCAATGTCATAGACAGACATTGTGGGGACATATTAGACCGGTTCCACAACTACATGTCCATGAGCCAGGGCGATGGTGGACGGTTGAGGCGTCGACGTGGGTGTATGCCAGCAACAGCAGCAGCTGGCAGTCATCGCGGACAACAACAGGGCCGCGGCCGCCCCCATAGTGCCAGCAGCAGCTCCAGCAATGCTGGGTCTGTGCTGTCATCAGACCGCCCCAGGAGAACACGTGCACGTGGCTCTGGCCAGGCCCGACAGGGATCTGTGTTCAGTCAATGAACACCTGCTTCTGATGACAGTAACCAGTCTGGGTTGGTACTGGATACGGTCCATAGCACCCCTGCAAGGCACAGGTACTGTGTCCGTGGCCAGAGACACTGATCTGTATGACCTGGCAGCTACAGTCTGTGGCTGTCCACAAACACCAGTATATGGCAGCCATGAGGTGGAACTGTGTGCATCCATACACACATGTGAATTGACAACACCTAGGGCTACCGCATACACGCACACACTCCATCAACATTGCCCCACCTTGTACTGCTGTCCCTCACCAACACACATACACATACATGTCAATTGGTGGTATTGATGGCTGACTCAGGCATACCAAGTTCACACCCTGTGCATATGATGAAACTGTGCCACCTCCTGCAATCTGTAACATCAGTGCAGGTACAGGTTAACATGTTGCTGATGCACAGGGTGACTACATAGACGTGTAGTAATAGTATCATGTTGTTAACAGTACTGTGTGCTGATATAATTGTGGGTATATCCCAGCATGCCTGATGCAGTAACGGTATGATTGTCATGTAGTGTTGTCTACACCCATGGTAAGTACCATAGTGTATCATTTGCACATATTGGCATACTGGTGGTAAGGATGTCAACAGAAGGCTACATACATAGGTAGCACAGGGGATAAGGTAATGAAAGTATTGATATGCAATGATGGACATGTAAACTGCATGTGGCATGTTGCCCACACTGGACTCTGCAATGCGGATGTATGAGGATGTTGATATGTGTGCAGTACTACACGACTGGTACAGGACACACAGGAGCACCCTAGCACTGCAAGCTCACATCTCATACCATGCTAGACAGCCCCAACACACAAAACTAACTGTCACAGGAGGGAGAGTCCCCATACATGTCAGGGATACAGTGGTGGCAGGCCAGGTAGCATACATCCTACTAAGTATGGAACTACTGAACGAAGGCTCAGTGTCTGTTATTTGACATGTGTATTACTGCAGGTATGAGCACCTGGGTTTCCATCCAGTTATTGTACATCCTGACGGTACATGGTCTGTACACTTGTGTGCGCTGAGACTGGACCCTAGCCATCTGACCTGTGTATTTCCATGTACATGTGTATAGTGCCTGCATATTTGCACTGTTACCTAGTGGAAGTGGTACAGCTTGTTTGTTGTACAATGGACTACATGCAGCCCTGCTTACTGTAGCTTTTTTTGCATGCATGTTTGCTTGCAGTTACCCTGGAACACTGATCCCACCTGCAATGCAGAGTTACAGAGCTTCTGTGGACTCCTAGTGACATCTGCATAGCTTACTATATGTATGTCCATGTCTCACTTGACAGAACGTCACTGTTTGTCTTGTTCACATGTACGTTGCCTGTGACACATTGCATATGACTTACCTGGCATTTGTCCACGTGAGCAGTCATATATGCCAGTGCTAACTAATCACAGACACTACACCCAAATAAAACCAAGACCCGATCCTCCAAAGGCAGACGTCCTGTCTAGTGGATCCCAGCCATAAACAAACTATACAATAGAAGGAAGAAGCTACTAAATGATAGAGCAAATTCCCAAAAAGGGAAGGCATCACTGATCAGTATTAGCAAACAACTACGGGCACTCATAAAATTGTCTAAGGCCAGCTTCGAGAGGAAATTGCACAGGACACTAAGGATAATCACAAGTCTTTCTTTAGTTATGTTAGGAACCTGGGTGGTAATTCCCAGATATGCTCAGAATTAGTCCCAAATGACAAAAGAAACATCGAACCCACAGACATTGCCAACATCCTAGCTGACAGGTTCAGCGCAAACGTCTCTCCCCCTCCACACCAAAAGGGCAAATATCTATCCCAGCAGAGTGCTGCCCCCTGACATCTCAGATGCTCAGGTAAGAGCCGCCCTCTCCAAAGCAAAAAACACAGCATCAATGGGACCAGACAGTTTCCCGGGCTGTGTCCTACATGAACTCCAAGAAGAGCTATACCCAAACATAAAACTACTGTTCGATCTCAGCCTTACTACAGGATATGTGCCCAAAGAGTGGCGTACAGCAACAGTGGTCCCTCTCCATAAAGGTTTTGCCCCAACGGATCCTGGAAACTATCGCCCCATAGGCCTGACTAGCTTGGTCTGCAAAGCTATGGAAAGGATCATCATGGACCTCATAAATAAAGATATTGGGGACCTACAGACACTGGGTCCTACCCAGTTCGGCTTTGTTAAGGGCAGATCCTGCCTCTTAAACCTGGTTGATTTCTTTGAAACAGTCACCAAGGCCGTTGACGAGGGGAAGGTGGTCCACACAGCCTACCTGGACCTCGCAAAAGCCTTTGATACAATACCCCACTCGGGCATTATAGAGAAGCTCACCAGCTTAAATATCAACCCCTATGTCACTAGATGGATTGCAAACTGGCTCAAGGACAGAACCCACATGGTTAGAATTGCTGGAGCCATGTCAGACTCCAAAACAGTTACAAGTGGTGTCCCACAAGGCTCAGTCCTGGGACCTCTCTTGTTCAGTATATATTTCTCGGAGGTACAGGCCAACATGGAAGGACTGTGGCTGACCATGTTCACAGATGACTGCAAATTGGCCGCCATAATCGATGCTCCAGCCGACACAAACATCCTCCAAAAGGGCCTCATAGAAACAGATAACTGGTGCCAGAGTCATGGCCTCAAGCTAAATGCCAAACAGAGTATAGTCATCCCCTTTTGCAAAAACAAAGTGCCCACAAATTACCACATAGGTGGTAATCCATTAAGTACAGAATAAGTAATTAGGGACCTGGGGACCCAAGTTGATAGCAATCTCTCATTTGACAACCACGTGGCCACAGTGGTTAGAAAAACATTTTATATAGCCCACCTCATCATGAAGGGATTCACATCTAGATCAGGGGAGGTCATTGTGCCTCTTTACTCATCCCTCAGCAGGCCTATAATTGAGTACAATGCCCCTGTTGGGATGTACCTTACCAGACACCTGCAGCAATTGGAAAGACCCCAAAAGTACCTCACCAAGAGGATCAAAGGGCTCACACAGATGCCATATGCTGCCCGGTTAAAGAAACTCCAGCTCTACTCAGTGGCATACCACCTGTTCAGAGGCGATCTGTGCCTGATGTATAAAGCCATGTCCAACCCGGAATTAATGGACATGCTGCACCTCAGAATATCCAAATCCCATTGAGCTATGCGCTCAAGAGACTTGAACCTCAGCACTGAAATAAATAGGACATGCTGGAGGGACAGATTCATAACCCAGAGGCTCCCTTCACTCTGGAATACAATCCCAGTCCAGGTTAGGCAGAGTCCCTCACTGACTCTCTTCAAGAGGAATCTTGATGAGTGGATGGGAGATTGTAGGTTTACTCCGGTTATCACTTATGTGTCACTGTTAAACAGAGGCACAGTATACTCACCTCGGAAAAGGGCATAGCAAATTAATTTAAAATGGGTGGCGAAAGCCAAACACATTCTGGCTAGGCTTATAAATGCCCTAGGGCAGATAGCCTAGTATGAACCTATGAACCTATGTACCTTGTTCCCCACTGGCCCTATGTGCTGTTAATCACCATGGCAATCACAATACTATGGTAGCATGTGCAAAGGTCACTTGTCAGTCACCTCTATGGTACAGTTGTGGTATATGTGGGTCATGTGGCAATGTCACAGCTGCCACATGTACACAGTCAACCCTCTCCCCTACACATGTACGTACAACACATGTATGAGATGCAACCATATAGCCAAACTGGGGACTAAGCACTCCGAACCCAGTACTGGCATAACCTGTCAGGTGGCATGAAATACTACAGTGACTACAATACCAGTCTGATGTAGACCTACACTGACAGCAATCCAAACACGTGAACACACTGGGCCATTTGTGGAGCCTCAGAATAGCATCCTGCCTGAGCAGCAGACACCTCTGCAGCTGGCACACAGGCATACATTAAGCCAGAACACAGCACATGCAATACATAGCACACAAATCCTGTGTGCCAAACAGTCACAGCCTGTATGTCTAGACAACACACCTGCTACAGTTGTGTTAGGTACCTTTATTGTCCGGTACAGTGAGGTCCCGCTCACCAGGCTGGACAAGGTGAAGGTCACAGTGATATGCCCGTGGGGCACTATGGTCCACCACATAACACAAGCATACAGGTCAGTCAGAGGCATGGACACATATGACTCAGTCATTCTCCATGCCACTATGGCTGACCTGTGATGTACCTCCCTGGACTACATGATAGGGAACATGGAAGGGCTCTCTGAGCATGTGGCACAGGCTGGTATGACCCATGGGAACTATTGAAGGTCACAGGTACATATGTGTATTTGGCACACACATACATCATCTGCGTCCATTGCCGTTACTGGTTTAATCAATGTCATGCATTATTGTGAACAACAACCCACACACATGGGCATTCTGTGTGACAAAAACACACGTGGCATGTGTGGAATTCAAAGCCATAACTAACTGTGCTATGACAGTAGTGAGAGATGCAGTAGCAGGGCGTGCTATTTGCATTACTGGGAGATTTGACTTCTTCTGCTGAACTTGTAGAGTGCTGACATCATCTCTGTGTAGAGACTGGAATATGCAGCAGCTGGTGTGTTGTACTGGTTGGCAAAAGGGTCAGTTCTCTCAGTTCTCTCACACATGTAATTGCACCTACTTCCACCCATCTGTGTCCATTGCCATTACTGGTTTAATCAATGCCATGCATTATTGTGGACAACAACCCACACACATGGGCATTCTGTGTGACAAAAAAAACACCGCGTGCATGTGGAATTCAAAGCCATAACTAACTGTGCTATGACAGCAGAGAGACGAGGCAGCGAGCTTTTGCATTGATTTACTGGGAGATTTGGCCTCACTGTACTACTTTGGGGTGCTGGCATCATCTCTGTGAGAAGATTATGCATGCAGCAGCTGGTGTGTTGTACTGGTTGGCAAAGGGTCAGTTCCTTCACACATGTACTTCCACCCCAGTTCTCTCACACATGTACTTCCACCCCCACCCCCCGTTCTCTCACACATGTACTTCCCCCACCCCCAGTTCTCTCACACATGTACTTCCACCCACCCCAGATACCTCACACATGTACTTCCACCCCCCCACCCCATATGCAGCAGCTGGTGTGTTGTACTGGTTGGCAAAAGGGTCAGTTCTCTCACACATGTACTTCCACCCCCAGTTCTCTCACACATGTACTTCCACCCCCAGTTCTCTCACACATGTACTTCCACCCCACACCCCCAGTTCTCTCACACATGTACTTCCACCCCCCCCCCCAGTTCTCTCACACATGTACTTGCACCCCCACCCCAGTTCTCTCACACATGTACTTCCACCCCCCACCCAGTTCTCTCTCACACATGTACTTCCACCCCCACCCCAGTTCTCTCACACAGCCCCACCCCCCACCCCAGTTCTCACACATGTACTTCCACCCCCACCCTCCGTTCTCTCACACATGTACTTCCACCCCCCACCCCCAGTTCTCTCACACATGTACTTCCACCCCCACCCCCAGTTCTCTCACACATGTACTTCCACCCACCCCACCCCAGTTCTCTCACACGTACTTCCACCCCACCCCAGTTCTCTCACACATGTACTTACACCCCCTACCCCCCGTTCTCTCACACATGTACTTCCACAACCCCACCCACAGTTCTCTCACACATGTACTTCCACCCCCAGTTCTCTCACACATGTGCTTCCACCCCCCCACCCCCAGTTCTCTCACACATGTACTTCCACCCCCCACCCCCAGTTCTCTCAAACATGTACTTCCACCCCCACCACCAGTTCTCTCACACATGTACTTCCACCCCCACCCACCCCCCCAGTTCTCTCACACATGTACTTCCACCCCCCCACCACCCCAGTTCTCTCACATGTACTACCCCCACCCACCCCAGTTCTCTCACACCTTCCACCCCAGTTCTCTCACATGTACTTCCACCCCCCACCCCACCCCAGTTCTCTCACACATGTACTTCCACCCCCCAGTTCTCTCACACATGTACTTCCACCCCACCCACCCCCAGTTCTCTCACACATGCACTTCCACCCACCCCCCAGTTCTCTCTCACATGTACTTCCACCACCCCCCACCCCCAGTTCTCTCACATGTACTTCCACCACCCCCAAGTTCTCTCACACATGTATCCAACCCACCCCCAGTTCTCTCTCACACATGTACTTCCACCCCCCACCCCCAGTTCTCTCACATGTACTTCCACCCCCCAGTTCTCTCACACATGTACTTCCACCCCTCCAGTTCTCTCACACATGTACTTCCCCCCCCACCCCCAGTTCTCTCACATGTACTTCCACCCCAGTTCTCTCACACCTGTACTTCCACCCCCACCCCCACTTCCCTCACACATGTACTTCCACCCCCCCAGTTCTCTCACACATGTACTTCCACCCCCAGTTCTCTCACACATGTACTTCCACCCCCCCAGTTCTCTCACACATGTACTTCCACCCCCACTTCTCTCACACATGTACTTCCACCCCCACCCCCAGTTTTCTCACACATGTACTTCCAGCCCCAGTTCTCTCACACATGTACTTCCACCCCCACCCCCAGTTCTCTCACACATGTACTTCCACCCTCCACAGTTCTCTCACACATGTACTTCCACCTGCCCACACACCCCCAGTTCTCTCACACATGTACTTCCACCCCCAGTTCTCTCACACATGTACTTCCACCCCCACCCCAGTTCTCTCACACATGTACTTCCACCCCCACCCCCAGTTCTCTCACACATGTACTTCCACCCCCCACAGTTCTCTCACACATGTACTTCCACCCCCAGTTCTCTCACACATGTACTTCCACCCCCAGTTCTCTCACACATGTACTCCCCCCACCCCCAGTTCTCTCACACATGTACTTCCAACACCAGTTCTCTCACACATGTACTTCCACCCCCACCCCAGTTCTCTCACATGTACTTCACCCCCACCCCCAGTTCTCTCACACACATGTACTTCCACCCCCACCCCAGTTCTCTCACACATGTACTTCCAGTTCTCTCACACATGTACTTCCACCCCCACCCCAGTTCTCTCACATCCACCCCCACCCCCAGTTCTCTCACACATGTACTTCCACCCCCACCCCAGTTCTCTCACACATGTACTCCACCCCCACCCCCAGTTCTCTCACACATGTACTCCCACACATGTACTTCCACCCCCCACCCCCAGTTCTCTCACACATGTACTTCCACCTCCAGTTCTCTCACACATGTACTTCCACCCCCACCCACCCCCAGTTCTCTCACACATGTACTTCCACCCCCAGTTCTCTCACACATGTACTTCCACCCCCACCCCCAGTTCTCTCACACATGTACTTCCACCCCCCAGTTCTCTCACACATGTACTTCCCACCCCCAGTTCTCTCACACATGTACTTCCACCCCAGTTCTCTCACACATGTACTTCCCACCCCCAGTTCTCTCACACATGTACTTCCACCCCACCCCAGTTCTCTCACACATGTACTTCCACCCCCACCCCAGTTCTCTCACACATGTACTTCCACCCCCCCACCCCAGTTCTCTCACACATGTACTTACACCCCATCCCCAGTTCTCTCACACATGTACTTCCCACCCCCACCCCAGTTCTCTCACACATGTACTTCCACCCCCACCCCAGTTCTCTCACACATGTACTTCCCCCCACCCCCAGTTCTCTCACACATGTACTCCCCACCCCCAGTTCTCTCACACATGTACTTCCACCCCCCACCCCAGTTCTCTCACATGTACTTCCACCCCCCACCCCAGTTCTCTCACACATGTACTTCCACCCCCCCCAGTTCTCTCACACATGTACTTCCCCCCCCCCCTCTCTCACACCTGTACTTCCTCCCCCACCTCAGTTCTCTCACACATGTACTTCCACCCCAGTTCTCTCACACATGTACTTCCATTCCCAGTTCTCTCACACATGTACTTCCACCCCCCCAGTTCTCTCACACATGAACTTCCACCCCCCACCCACCCCCAGTTCTCTCACACATGTACTTCCACCCCCAGTTCTCTCACACATGTACTTCCACCCCCCACCCACCCCCAGTTCTCTCACACATGTACTTCCACCCCCCCCCAGTTCTCTCACACATGTACTTCCACCCCCCACCCCCAGTTCTCTCACACATGTACTTACACCCCCCCACCCCCAGTTCTCTCACACATGTACTTACACCCCCACCCCCAGTTCTCTCACACATGTACTTCCACAACCCCACCCACAGTTCTCTCACACATGTACTTCCACCCCCCCACAGTTCTCTCACACATGTACTTCCACCCCCACCCAGTTCTCTCACACATGTACTTCCACCCCCACCCCAGTTCTCTCACACATGTACTTCCACCCCCCCCCCCTTCTCTCTCACATGTACTCCACCCCAGTTCTCTCACACATGTACTTCCACCCCCACCCCAGTTCTCTCACACATGTACCCACCACCCCCCACCCCAGTTCTCTCACACATGTACTTACACCCCCCATCCCCAGTTCTCTCACACATGTACTTACAACCCCCATCCCCAGTTCTCTCACACATGTACTTTCACCCCCCCACCCCTGTTCTCTCACACATGTACTTCCCCACCCCAGTTCTCTCACACATGTACTTCCACCACCCCACCCCAGTTCTCTCACACATGTACTTCCCCACCCCCAGTTCTCTCACACATGTACCACCCCACCCCAGTTCTCTCACACATGTACTTCCACCCCCACCCCAGTTCTCTCACACATGTACTTCCACCCCCACCCAGTTCTCTCACACATGTACTTCCACCCCCACCCCAGTTCTCTCACACATGTACTTCCACCCCCACAGTTCTCTCACACATGTACTTCCACCCACCCCAGTTCTCTCACACATGTACTTCCACCCCCACCCCAGTTCTCTCACACATGTACTTTCCCCCCACCCCCAGTTCTCTCACACATGTACTTCCACCC
Organism: Protopterus annectens; assembly: GCF_019279795.1. NCBI lineage: Eukaryota > Metazoa > Chordata > Ceratodontiformes > Protopteridae > Protopterus > Protopterus annectens. The sequence goes on along the minus strand of NC_056730.1, from coordinate 86,069,897 downwards.
CCCACCCCAGTTCTCACACATGTACTTCCCACCCCCAGTTCTCTCACATGTACTTCCACCCCCACCCCAGTTCTCTCACACATGTACTTCCACCCCCACCCCAGTTCTCTCACACATGTACTTCCCACCCCCACCCCAGTTCTCTCACACATGTACTTCCAACCCCAGTTCTCTCACACATGTACTTCCACCCCCCCCCTCCTCTCACACAGTTCTCTCACACATGTACTTCCACCCCAGTTCTCTCACACATGTACTTCCACAACCCCACCCACAGTTCTCTCACACATGTACTTCCCCACCCCCAGTTCTCTCACACATGTACTTCCACCACACCCACCCCAGTTCTCTCACACATGTACTTACATCCCCCCACCCCAGTTCTCTCACACATGTACTTCCACCCCCCACCCACTCCCAGTTCTCTCACACATGTACTCCACCCCCAGTTCTCTCACACATGTACTTCCACCCCCCCCCCCCAGTTCTCTCACACATGTACTTCCACCCCCAGTTCTCTCACACATGTACTTCCCCACCCCCAGTTCTCTCACACATGTACTTACACCCCCCCACCCCCAGTTCTCTCACACATGTACTTCCACCCCCACCCCCAGTTCTCTCACACATGTACTTCCACCCCCCCAGTTCTCTCACACATGTACTTCCACCCCCAGTTCTCTCACACATGTACTTCCACCCCCACCCCCAGTTCTCTCACACATGGACTTACACCCCCCCATCCCCAGTTCTCTCACACATGTACTTCCACCCCCAGTTCTCTCACACATGTACTTCCACCCCCCACCCCCAGTTCTCTCACACATGTACTTCCACCCCCCACCCCAGTTCTCTCACACATGTACTTCCACCCCTCTCACACATGTACCCCCAGTTCTCTCACATGTACTTCCACCCCCACCCCCAGTTCTTTCATACATGTACTTCCCCACCCCCAGTTCTCTCACACATGTACTTCCACCCCCACCCTCCGTTCTCTCACACATGTACTTCCACCCCCACCCCCAGTTCTCTCACCCATGTACTTCCACCGCACCCCCAGTTCTCCCCCACATGTACTTCCACCCTCCCGCCCCAGTTCTCCCACACATGTACTTCCACCCCACAGTTCTCTCACACATGTACTTCCACCCACCCCAGTTCTCTCACATGTACTTCCACCCCAGTTCTCTCACACATGTACTCCACCCCCACCCACCCCAGTTCTCTCACACATGTACTTCCACCCTCCAAGTTCTCTCACACATGTACCCCACCCCAGTTCTCTCACACATGTACTTCCATTCCCAGTTCTCTCACACATGTACTTCCCCCCCCCACCCCAGTTCTCTCACATGTACCACCCCCTTCTCTCACACATGTACTTCCACCCCACCCCCCCCTCTCTCACACATATACTTCCAGCCCCCACCCCCAGGTCTCTCGCACATGTACTTCCACCCCCCCACCCACCCCCAGTTCTCTCACACATGTACTTCCACCCTCCACAGTTCTCTCACACATGTACTTCCACCCACCCCCAGTTCTCTCACACATGTACTTCCACCCCACCCCAGTTCTCTCACACATGTACTTCCACCCCCCACCCCCAGTTCTCTCACATGTACTTCCACCCCCACCCCCAGTTCTCTCACACATGTACTTCCACCCCCCCACCCACCCCCAGTTCTCTCACACATGTACTTCAACACCCCCCCAGTTCTCTCACACACATGTACTTCCACCCCCCACCCCCAGTTCTCTCACACATGTACTTCCACCCACCCCCAGTTCTCTCACACATGTACTTCCACACCCCACCCCCAGTTCTCTCACACATGTACTTCCACACCCCAGTTCTCACACATGTACTTCCACCCCACCCACCCCCAGTTCTCTCACACACATGTACTTCCACCCCACACCCCAGTTCTCTCACACATGTACTTCACCCCCACCCCAGTTCTCTCACACATGTACTTCCACCCCAGTTCTCTCACACATGTACTTCCACCCCCACCCCCAGTTCTCTCACACATGTACTTCCACCCCCAGTTCTCACACATGTACTTCCACCCCCACCCCCAGTTCTCTCACACATGTACTTCCACCCCCACCCCCCTTCTCTCACACATGCACTTCCACCCCCACCCCAGTTCTCTCACACATGTACTTCCACCCCCAGTTCTCTCACACATGTACTTCCACCCCCCCCCCCCCCCCCGTTCTCTCACCCATGTACTTCCACCCCCACCCCAGTTCTCACACATGTACACCCCCCACCCCCAGTTCTCTCACATGTACTTCCCACCCCAGTTCTCTCACACATGTACTTCCACCCCCCCAGTTCTCTCACACATGTACTCCACCCACCCCCACCCCCAGTTCTCTCACACATGTACTTCACCACCCCCAGTTCTCCACTCCACCCCCAGTTCTCTCACACATATACTTACACTCCCCCACCCCAGTTCTCTCACCCATGTACTTCCACCCCCCACCCCCAGTTCTCTCACACATGTACTTCCACCCCCCCCAGTTCCCTCACACATGTACCTCACCCCACCCCCAGTTCTCTCACACATGTACTTACACCCCCAGTTCTCTCACACATGTACTCCCACCCCCAGTTCTCTCACACATGTACTTCCACCACCCCAGTTCTCTCACACATGTACTTCCACCCCCACCCCCAGTTCTCTCACACATGTACTTCCACCCCACCCCCAGTTCTCTCACACATGTACTTCTCCACCCCACCCAGTTCTCTCACACATGTACTTCCACCAGTCACCCCCAGTTCTCTCACACATGTACTTCCAACCCCCACCCCCAGTTCTCTCACACATGTACTTCCACCCCCCAGTTCTCTCACACATGTACTTCCACCCCCCACAGTTCTCTCACACATGTACCCCCACCCCAGTTCTCTCACACATGTACTTCCACCCCCACCCCAGTTCTCTCACACATGTACTTCCACCCCCACCCCAGTTCTCTCACACATGCACTTCCACCCCCAGTTCTCACACATGTACCACAGTTCTCTCACACATGTACTTCCACCCCCCACCCCAGTTCTCTCACACATGTACTTCCACCCCCACCCCAGTTCTCTCACACATGTGCTTCCACCCCCACCCCCAGTTCTCTCACACATGTACTTACACCCCCCACCCCAGTTCTCTCACACATGTACTTACATCCCCCCACCCCAGTTCTCTCACACATGTACTTCCACCCCAGTTCTCTCACACATGTACTTCCACCCTCCACCTCCAGTTCTCTCACACATGTACTTACACCCCTCCACCCCCAGTTCTCTCACACATGTACTTACACGCCCCCACCCCCAGTTCTCTCACACATGTACTTACACCCCCCACCCCAGTTCTCTCACACATGTACTTCCACCCCCAGTTCTCTCACACATGTACTTCCTCCCCCCCAACCCCAGTTCTCTCACACATGTACTTCCACCCCCACGTCCGCATTAGCAGAGTGCGCTATTCGCATTACTGGGAAGTTTCCCTTCTACTGCTGTACTTATAGGGTGCTGACATCATCAGTGTTTAGAAAGGGGAATGTGCATCCTGTAGTGTGTTTTCCCAGTTGCCAAAAGGGACATTTCTCTCACACAGACTTGCACACACACCAACCCCGCTCACCCACACACTGAGCATTTGCAGGATTCAAACCCCTACCTAACTATATTATGATACTTGAGGGAGACGCATTCGCAGAGCGCACTATCCGAATTATTGGGAATCTGTTCTGCACCTGCAGTATTTATAGGGTGCTGACATCATTATTTCTACAGAGGTATGTACATCTACTACTACCTGTCAGGTGGGGGATAGCATATATATGCATTTGCAGCCTCCTACTTCAGGGTCAGATATGCACATTGCACTGGCAGGTTATGTTCTATACCATGCTTCATGACCTCAGGACCTGTAACACACAACACAACCAGTTCGGACCACCCCTCCCACATCCAGGAGACACACTTTGCTTCCCTGGGAACAGTGCCAAGATATGCAGGTGTTCACATACACCATTCCAGTTGTTAACGTCAGGTACAGGTATGTTGTGTGTGGGAACTACTCAGGCCTCTACAACATTACCCTACAGCCACTACAATTTGTGAGTCCATGTGCTATGGCAGGACCACTCACCACAGCCACAAGGGGGAATACATATTGCACCTGACCATCTACAACATGGGTACTCACTGTTCCACACCAGAGGTAGACCACCATTGTTGATATCTGGCCATACCCACCTTTCCCTGGACATCCATATCCCATCCCCACCCCCAGGCAAGGTTGTCACTGCAAACAAAGTGTATTTATCAAAAGCAGACTTTACACTTGTGAATACTGGGGTGGAAGACTTCAAAGGACCCATGCTGGGGGAGTATACAGGCCACTTTGCATAATCCTTGACAATTGCATTCTATGAGCATGTGGAAGGTTTGCATTGATTATGCTATCCCAAATGTACCCATGACTGCTCCACAACAGGACACCTGTCAGGTGTACACCAGCCATATATGAGCTGTCCAATAGACAGAGTGAGCTAATACATTGCAAAGCAGTAGCCCACAGAGGGAGGACATCTCTGAACAGTACTGGCACGACACTTCAATCCCTCATAATCATCACAACAAAGTGTTGACAGTGAAATTGTCCAGACAATGCAGATAAGGCTCCCCTCAGTCTGTTATTGATGCCCACATACTGTTAGAGGTCCTCAGCAACCCGCTTCCAGCACACACCAACAATATGGATGTGGCTTAGCAAATTCAACCCCTGGGATCTCCACTGTGTCCCTGCTTGACAGAGGCACAGCACACTAGCCTCACACGGTGTCTTATGTGACCTACTTTACAGTGGCACAGTAACCTACTGTACTGGGGAGGCAGACACCAAGCACACTCTGGCTAAGCTGTCATTCCCTAGGGCAAACAGCCTAGTGTTGACCTCTACACCCATATGTTTAATTGTCAGATGCACAATATTTGTTGCTGATAGACTGTTTGCAGGTCTTTATTGCCATAGCATTCCCTGTTTCTATGAACAACTTGTGTATCTGTGGAAGATGTTTGAATATGGGAGGGATCCACTATATCACGTATGTCTCTGTAGTCATTTCACTGTGTGCACTGGGCAGATTGCTGTAATGTGGTTGGTTCCTGGAATAACACATACAAATACCAGATATGTGTGGCCAAATGCTAAACTGAGATTTGGCCTAAGTGTGTGAGCATGCCCAGTTCAGGCTTCCCATGGCATGTTGCCTGACATATGTCTCATTTATCAAAGTGTGCAGGCATGCCCAGTATGAGCTTTCCATATGTTGAACTCTGCAGCCCACCACATTTGTGGATGAGTGTGAACTTCAACAATATCTCATGTTTATGGTTGTGTGTTGTGTGTCATGTTGTGTAGTTACTGTCCAACTTTCCTTGTGTCCGAACACAACAGGGATTATTCTCTGCCTGCAGGGTTTGCATGGGATACTTTGCATACAGTTGTCAACATCCTTTTATACTGACCTAACAATGTAGTACCGTATAGTGTACTGGTTCAGTACTTTCACTGTGGTGGACAGTATCTTGGCCTTTAGTCCTATCACTGCTTTACATTTTCATAGTGAGCACAACAGCCTGGTTAGGGGCCAGTTGTGCACATCTGACCATGTTGCATTATGTTCAGATATGAACTACTTAAACCAGGCTTGTCCAACATTGGTAGTGTATTCCACAACATAGGTGTACATTGGCAAACACTAGCGATGTGCCCTAGGCCATTTCTAATGCTAGTCGGAGAGTGTGTTTGTCCTCTGACACACATTGTAGGTGGAGTTTGCCATGACATATGTCATGGTTAGTATACTGTGCCTCCGTCTACCCGTGACATAACAGTGATACCCAGGGTAAACTTACCATCTCCCATCCACTCATCAAGATTCCTCTTGAGGAGAGTCGATGAGTGACTCTCTGGCTAACCTGTACTGGGAGTTTACTCATGAGTGGGGGTGGCTTCTGTGTTATGGATCATTCAGTACAGCTTGTCCTATGTATGTCAGTGCTGGGGTTCAGGTCTCTCATGTGCATAGCTCACTGCCATTCAGATTGTACAAGGTGCAGCATGTTCATTGATTCCAGCTTGGACATGGCTTTATACATCAGGCACAGCTTGCCTCTGGGTGGGCAGTATGGCAGTGTGTGGAGCTGCAGTTTGTTTAATCAGGCAACACATGGCATCTCTTCAAGCTCTTTGATACTCCTGGTGAGGTACTTTTGTGAACTTTACAGTTGATGGTGGAGTCTGCTGAGGTACATCCCACAGGGGCTATTGTAGTCAATTGTAACGCTGATGAAGGATGACTGCAGAGCCACAATGACCTCCCCTTATCTAGATCTGACAACCTTCATGGTAGGTGGGTATATGGTATGTTTCTGTAACCACTACAGCCACATGTTTGCCCAATGCAGGATATCAAGTAAACTCAGAGAATAAGGAACTAGTCGACAGTAAATACAACCAGTTCAAAACTTGTTTAATACAAACAAAATTACTGTTGAGTGTTTCATGCTTATATAGACTTCCTCAGAACAATTTCTGTTACAGTTCAACTCAGTTTAAATACTTTTTTCAAAACAATCAAGTTACTCATCATTTCACCAATTATATTTAAAAGTGCCACTAAGATATATTAAAACAATTGCTACTATTAACCCAGTTGAATAATAGTAAGAATTCTGTCTAGTATGTATGATGTAAAAAAAAATAGAAATAATCCATTAAATACAGTTAAAATTTCAATTCCACTTCATCAATTTGCTAAATTCTCTAATATAGGCTTAATAGATATGTGATCGTTAAGTCCGGGGTGGGTAGAGGCATTTAATTTAATTTGCCACCTAGCTTCAAGTTCAGCTAGTTTCTTTTTAATACATCCACCCCTCGGGTTGACTTTGGCTATTTCTAATATCCCAAAGTAAAACTCATCACAACCATTGGCTTGAGCAATGTGTCTCCAAAGTGCATTCTTAGTATCTTGCTTTTTAATATTATAATAATGGTCATAAATCCTTTGTCGAAGACACCTATCACCCCAGACTTAACGATCACATATCTATTAAGCCTATATTAGAGAATTTAGCAAATTGATGAAGTGGAATTGAAATTTTAACTGTATTTAATGGATTATTTCTATTTTTTATTATTTTTTATTTTTACATCATACATACTAGACAGAATTCTTACTATTATTCAACTAGGTTAATAGTAGCAATTGTTTTAATATATCTTAGATTTATGTAATAACAAGGATGGTTTTATATGAATACGCACACTGGCACTTTAAATATATAATTGGTGAAATGATGAGTAACTTGATTGTTTTTGAAAAAAGTATTTAAACTGAGTTGAACTGTAACAGAATTGTTCTGAGGAAGTCTATATAAGTTAGATGAAAGCGCTCAACAGTAATTTTTGTTTGTATTAAACAAGTTTTGAACTTTCGTTGGTGTCGGTGTGGAACTGTGTTTGCTGTGAGGAACAATGCAGGATATCTATCATCTTGTGTCCCCAGGTCTCTCATTACATGTTAAGTACTTAATGGGTTAACACCTATGTGGTAATTGGTGGGCACTTACTGTATATCCACAGGGGTTGACTATACACTTTTCTGCAATTAGCTTGCTGACATGGCTATGGCACCAGTTGTCTGTTTCTATGTGGCCCTTTTGTGGGATGCTTGTGTCGGCTGGAGGGTCAGATATGGTGGCCAGTTTGTAGTCCTCTGCAAACATGTTCAGACACAGTCCTTCCATGTTGGCCTGTACCTATGGGACATATATACCAAACGAGGGAGGTCCCAGGACCAAGCCTTGTGGGATGCCAGTTATATCTGGTTTGTAGTGTGACATGGCTGCAGCATGTCTGACCATGTCAGTTCTGTCCTTGGTCTGGTTTGCAACCCCTCTACTGACATAGGGGTTTATATTTAAGCTGGTCTGCCTATCTATAATGAACACGTGGGGTATTGTATTGAAGCCTTTGCAAGGTCCAGCTACGCTGTGTGGACCACATTGCCCTCATCAATGACCTTAATGACTGTTTCAAATGAGTCAAACATGTTTAAGGGGCAGCATCTGCACTTAAGAAAGCCACACTGGGTAGGGTCCAGTGTCAGTAGGTCCCCAATATCTTTATGTCTACGATACATGCTGATCCTTTCCATAGCTGTGCAGACCAAGCTTGTCAGGATTCTGGGGAGGTAGTTTGCAGTATCCATTCAGGCAACACCTTTGTTGGGAAGGACCACTGTTGTTGTACACTGCTCTTTGGGTACATATCCTGTGGTAAGGCTGACATTGAGCAGTAGTGTGATTTGGCATTCCATTCTTCTTGGAGTCCATGTTGGACTCAGCCCAGGACACCATCTCATACCATTGCTGCTGTGTGTTTTGCTTTGTAGATGCTGGCTGTTACCTCAGCATCTACAGTGTCAGGGGGCCAGCAGTCTGCTGGGATAGATATTTTGCATTCTGTGGGGTTGCACTGCACCTGTCAGGTTGTATGTTGGCAATATGTGTGTGTGTTTGGTATGTTGTTTGTAATATTTGAGTGATTCAGAGCATATCCGTGAATTCCCAACAAGGTTCCTACCATCAGTTGAGAAAGCCTTGTGATTATCCTTAGTGTCCTGTACAATTTGTATCTTCATAGGTTCATAGGTTCATACTAGGCTATCCACCCTAGGGCATTTATAAGCCTAGCCAGAGTGTGTGTGGCTTTCACCCCTTGCTATGTGAATATTATGGCCATTTATGATTTACTTTACTGTGCCTCTGTCTGGACGTGACACAGTGAAGACCCCCAGTGTACATCTACGATCATCCATCCACTTGGCAAGATTCCTGTTGAAGAGTGTCAGTGAAGGGCACTGCCTAACATGGAGTGGGATTCTGTTCCAGGGTGTAGGGAGCCTCTGGGTTATGTATCTGTCCCTCCAGCACATCCTATTTCATTATGTGTTGAGGATGCCATCTCTCACTCTCACAGCTCCGATGGCTTTGGGTTTTCTGGGGTGGACCATTACTCCTGTGTTGGACATGGCCTTGTACAACAGGCATACAATGCCCCTGTGTAGGCAGTATGTGACTGCATTCAGCTGGGGTGTCTACAGCCAGGCAGCATATGACATATATTTGAGACCCTTTATCCTCTTGGTGAGGTACCTTTGAGGTCTTTCTAACTGCTGCAGGTGTCAGGTAAGGTACATCCCAAATGAGGCATTGTACTAGATTATGGGTCTGATAAGAGAACAGTACAGGGGCACAATGACCTCTGTTGATGTAGATGTGAATCCTTTCAAGATACGGTGTCCAATATAGACAGTCTTCCTAGCCAGATTGGCAATGTGGTGTCCAATATAGACAGTCTTCCTAGCCAGATTGGCAATGTGAGTGTCACATAACAGGTTACTGTCCGCTTGTGTCCCTAGGTCTCTGATTACTCCTTCCATACATAATGGTTTACCACCTATGTGGAAATTTGTGAGTACCTTGTTTTGTATTTGGTGGGACATTCATACTGTCCAGTGTCTTCAGGACGGTTGGGTGGGGTTCTTGTGTGTGAGAGTGTGGTCTGTAGCATGCTACAGACTGTACAGCAGTTTTGCCTGCGGTTAGGTGCACATGGGTGGTCTCCGATGCTTCGTGCATTGTCAGTTACCTGGACGTATGGGTGTCTGTGCTGAATATGGATACTCCCCCTCCTTTTATGTTTTGGTCCAGGTTTTGGGGCCATAACGCATGATATGAGGTATAACCTGGTAGTGCTGGTGTGCTGTCAGGAGGCTTGCAGCAGGTTTCTGTCACTGCACAGACATCGATGTTCTCCATACAGGGGAGGGCCTTAGGAGCATGCATATTGCGGTTTACACGTCTGGCATTGGTCAGCATTACCCTTATGTTTCTTACCACTTATGTTTTCTAGGATGGTGGGTTAGTCTTTTCAGCCTTGCCTACGTAAGGCTCTATGGAGGTGGCAAAAGCCTTATCCAATATCCAGACGCCCAGGGGTAACAGGTGCAAGCTATCCCTGGAACAGCAGCGTGGCTTGTCAAGCATGACATCCCAAGCAGACAGACATTAGATCCCCTTGGAATGACAGCAGTAATTGTGCCACTTGTTAAAGCTGATCATTCTGTGTTTGTACTGTGGCATCATTCTCGGTGAGGGTAGGATGCTGCAAACGGTCAGTGTCATACCGGCCTGGACTACATAATCGGAGAGCTCATCTATGTCTCTTTTCATGTAGTCCAGGAAGGTACATCTCAGGTCATTCATGCCAGCATGGACAATGACTGCATCATATTTCTACTTGCTTTGGGGTGACCTGCGTACTTGTGTTATGTGGCGTATTGTAGCAGCCTACAGGCAGCTTACTGTACCATTTCCCTTGTTCAGTCTGGTGAGCGGGACAGCAGTGTGTCTGACTACGGAGTCACCTATTACAACTGTATCAGGCATGTTGTTTCTCCTTCTGGCCTGTGACTGTTTGGCACACCAGCTTTGTGTACTATGTGTTGCATGTGCTATGTTTGGAGGTTGTGGTTGCTTGGGTGTCTGCTTTGGAGGCCTTTGTTGGTGTGGTGTGTTTGTAATTAGGGCCTCCGGGAATGTTTTTCTGTGTTTATGTCTTTGGTTTGCAGTTGTGATAGGTCTATGTGGGACTGGGTTTGTGGTGTGTGTGGTTACCTTCTCCTCCTGACTAGTTTTGACAGTACTGAGTTGAGGGAGCTCAGCCTCCGGTTTGGATAAATGGTTGCATCTCTCACATATATTTGTATTTCTTAGGGGGAGTTGAGGGTTGTCTGTGTACTTGGGGCAGGTGTAACATTGCCTCAGGATTCACAGATTCAACTTGTTGTAGCTGGCCTTAGTGGATTGTATGTGTGGACATATTTTATTGCCATACTACTGATCAGTGATTACTTCCCTTTGTATGTTTGCTCTATCATAGGTTCATAGGTTCATAGGTTCATAGGTTCATACTAGGCTATCTGCCCTAGGGCATTTATAAGCCTAGCCAGAGTGTGTGTGGCTTTCACCACCCCTTAGGATGAGAATACTATACCCATTAGTTTGCTGTGACTCTGTCCAGCAGTGACACAGAGATGATTCCCGGGGTAAACCTACGATCTCCCATCCACTCGTCAAGATTTCTCTTGAACAGAGTCAGTGAGGGGCTCTGCCTCACATGGACTGGGATTCTGTTCCATAGTGTAGGGAGTCTCTGGGTAATGAATCTGTCCCTCCAGCACGTCCTATTTATATCCGTGTTGAGGTTTAAGTCTCTTGCTCTCGTGGCTCTGGTGGATTTGGATTTTTGAGGTGGAGCATGTCCATTAATTCCGGTTGGACATGGCCTTGTATGTCAGGCACAGATCACCTCTGAGCAGACAGTATGTGACTGAATAGAGCTGGAGTTTCTTCAGTCGGGCATCGTATGACATATGTTTGAGCCCCTTTATCCTTTTGGTGAGGAACTTTTGGGGTCTTTCCAACTGCTGCAGGTGTCGGGTAAGGTACATTCCGAATGGGGCGTTGTACTCAATCATTGGTCTGATAAGTGAAGAGTACAGGGGTACAATGACCTCTCCTGATCTGGATGTTAATCCTTCATGATCAGGTGGGCAATGTAGAAGGTCTTCCTAACCACTTTGGCAATGTGAGTGTCAAAAGAGAGGTTACTGTCAACTTGGGTCCCCAGGTCCCTGATAACTTCTTCCGTGTTTAATGGATTACCACCTATGTGGTAATTAGGGGTTACCTTGTTTTTCCCAAAGGGTATGACTATACATTTTTTGGCATTTAGCTTAAGGCCATGGCTCTGGCACCAGTTATCCATTTCTATGAGACCTCTGGAGGATGTCTGTGTCTGATGGAGTGTCAATTATGGTGCCCAGTTTGCAGTCATCTGCAAATTTTGTCAGCCACAATCCCCCTATGTTTGCCTGTGCTTCAGAAAAATAAATGCTGAACAAGAGGGGGCCCAGGACTGAGCCCTGTGGGACACCGCTCGTGACCGGCTTAGAGTATGACATGGCACCAGCAACTCTAACCCTGTGTGTTCTGTCCTTGAGCCAGTTTGCAACCCATCTTGTGACATATGGGTTTACATCTAAGCTGGTGAGCTTTTCTATGATGCCCGAGTGGGGTATTGTGTCGAACGCTTTTGCTAGGTCAAGGTAGGCTGTGTGAACTGCCTTACCCTCATCAATGGCCTTAGTGACTGTTTCGAAAAAGTCGACCAAGTTCAAGAGACAGGATCTGCCCTTGACAAAGCCAAATTGGGTAGGATCCAGTGTCTGTAGGTCCCCAATGTCTTTATTTATGAGTTACATTATGATCCTCTCCATAGCTTTGCAGACAAGGCTCGTCAAGCTTATGGGGTGGTAATTTCAAGGGTCCGTAGAAGCACCGCCTTTGTGGAGTGAGACCACCGTTGCCGTACGCCTTTCTTTGGGTACGTATCCTGTAGTAAGGCTAAGATTAAACAGCAGCCTTATGTGTGGGTTTAGTTCCTCATTGAGTTCATGTAGCACACAGCCAGGGACACTGTCCGGTCCCATTGATGCTGTGTTTTTTGCTTTAGAGAGAGCAGCTCTCACCTGGGCATCTGAGATGTTTGGGAGGCTAGACTCTGGTGGGATAGATATTTCTCCTTTTGGGGGGGAGGGAGGGGAGAAATTTGCACTGAACCTGTCTGCCAGTATGTTGGCAATGTCTGTGGGTTCAGTGATTTTTTTATCATTTTGGACTAATTCTGAGCATATCTGGGAGTTTCCACCCAGGTTTCTAACATAGCTAAAGAAGGCCTTATGATTGTCTTTTGTGTCATTAGCGATTTTTCTCTCAAAGTTGGCCTTGGATGATTTTATGAGTGATTGTAGTTTTTTGCTAGTATTGATCAGAGATGCCTTCCCTTTTAGGATTTTGCTCTGTCATGTAGTAGCTTTCTCCTCTTGTTGTAGAGTTTGTTTATGGCTGGGGTCCACCAGACCGGGCGCCTGCCTTTGGTGGAAAGGGTCTTGATTTTATTAGGGATTGCTTGATCCATACATTCCTGGACGTGCTCGTAGAAGGCATTTGTAAGGGTTTCAGCAGCGTGGGTTGTGGTTTCCACTGGCTCAGGGGCCTTGAAGGATACCACTCCAGTCTTAAGAAGTGTGAAGTTTGCTTTTGAGAAGTTCTTCACTGTGGTCTTTTTTGTTGGGGGTGGGGGCAGGATGTGGATCTCCAGTGAGATTAGTTTATGGTCTGATCTCACCAATGAGGGATATACTTCCGGTGTGGAGCATTTTGTCCCCATGTTTGTAATGATCAGGTCTAGTATATTTTCTCCTCTTGTGGGAATGGTGACTAGTTGTTCCATAGCATTTGAGTTTATGAACTCCAGGAACCTTTGGGCTAGGGTGTTGGGGCTTGAGTAATGTTCCCAGTCTATGTTTGGGTAGTTGAAGTCACCCAATATGATTGTGTTTGGAGAGACATTCATACTCTCCAGTGTCTTCAGGAAGGCTGTGTGGGTTTCCTGAGTTTGAGAAGGTGGTCTGTAGCATGCTACAAACTGTAGGGCAGTTTTACCTATGGTTAATTGCACCTGGATGGTCTCCGATGCTTCGTGCATTGCCACTAACCTGGAGGTGTGGGTATCCTTTATGAATATGGATACTCCCCCTCCTTTTGTGGTTCGGTCCGGATTTTGGGGCATGATATGAGGTATAACCTGATTGTGCTGGGGTGCTCTCATGAGCCTTGAACCAGGTTTCAGTCACAGCACAGACATCGATGTTCTCCATACTGAGGAGGGCTTCGAGGGCGTGCATCTTGAGGTTTAGACTTCTGGCATTGAGCAGTATTACCCTTAGTTTTTCTCCATTTTTGTTTTCTAGGGCGGTAGGTTTATCATTTGAGCCTTGCCTAAAAAAGGCACTATGGGGGTGGCAAGAGCCTTTGCCAATATCCGGAAGCCCAGGGGTGACAGGTGCAAGCCGTCCCTTGCGAAGCAGCGTGGCTTGTCAAACATGTCATCCCAGGCAGACAGACATTGGATCCCCTACTATCATGTAGTAGCTTCCTCATTCTCTTGCATGGTTTGGTAATGGCTGGAGTCCAGCATGCCAGATGCCTGCGTGTATGGCATTGTGTCTTGTTGTTATTTGGGATTGCATAATCCAAGCATTCCTGGCCGTGTTCATGGAATGCCTGTATAACAGGTTCTGAGGTGTGGCCCATATTTTGCACCTGCACAGGGCCTTTAATGGATTCCACATCAGTTTGGAGGAGTGCAACTTTTGCTTTACACATGTTTTTCACTGTGGTTTTCTGGCCAGGGACTGTGGTCAGGATGTGTATATCCAGTGTGATTACTCTATGGTCTGGTCTTACCAGTGAGGGATACACTTCTCATCTTGCCATCCAGTACCCATGTTGCTGATTATCACATCCAGTGTGCTTACCCTCTTGTGGGAGTGGTACGTTGTTCCTGGGCATTTTGGTTTATGGATTCTAGGAACTTTTCTCCTACAGTGTTGGAGCTAGTATAATGCTCCCAGTCTATGTCTGGGTATTTTCAGTCAACCAATATAATGTGGTTTGGGGGGCTTGATATATTCATGTATTCCAACATAGGCCAGGTGCAGTTCCTGGTGTTAGGATGGTAGTCTGTAGCAGGCTATAAACTGGGAAGCAGTTTTAGCCACTGTTACTTGACCATGGCTAGTCCATGCTGCTTCTTGTTGTGGTACCAACATGGGGGTGTGGTTATCCTTGACAATTATTGCTAGTCACCCTCCTTTTGTAGCTTGTTCCATGTTTTGAGGCTGTACAGCACAGTATGAGGTGTAACCTGGTAGTGTTAGGGTGCTGTTGTCAGCCTTGACCCAGTTTTCTGCTACAGGACAGATATCAACATTCTCCATACTAGGTGAGTTTACACTGCATGCATCTTGCTGTTTAGACTTCTGGCATTGGGTAGCATTACATCTAGGTTCTTATCTCTTGTGATACCTATGGAGGTGGGTTTGTGTTTTGAGTCTTACCAATTCAGGGCATGCTGTGGGTAACAACAGCCTTTGCCAGTATCCATAAGGCCTGGACTGATAGGTGCACGCCACCCCTAGCAGGTGGAGCATCATGTCATGCTCAGCATGTCATCCCAGGCTGGCACACATTGGATCCCCTTTGACTAACTGCAATACTTCAGCCAATTATTGCAACTGATCATCCCATCGTCATATTGTGGCATCATGCTTGGTGAGGGTAGGATGTTAGTCAGGGTCCTCAAGTGTGCATATACTACATGGTGTTACATTGCTTAACACATGGCATTCATGCCTCAGGTGGTGCTGCAGGGCTGCCTTTGTCGGATGCACATATTACACTCCCTGTACATGTTTGAGAGCAGGTTATGTCATTTTAGGCATCCATGTTATTATATGAGTGAGTCAGAGAGGGTATCATTCCCAGGGTTCCTACTGAGCCAGTGTATGTGCTTTGCGTTGCCTCTTTGCCAAGGCCAGGGCATACTGGGCACTCCCCCTTCTGCCTACTGGGGCAGGCTCAGGTTGCTCCTCCTCCAAGTCACGCTCTGCCTGTGATGGCCTTAGCAATAGTGGGGGGCTGTTTGGCCCGGCCTTATGCTGGTCCTGCTGCAGCTGTTTTCGCAAGATCATATTATGTAGCATAGCACATACCATGACAATTTGGGTACATGTAGTTGGTGAGTACTGCAAGGCTCCACCAGATGTGTCCAGACACCGGAACCGTGACTTGAGCAGCCCAAACACACGCTCTATTACATTACGTGTTTGTACGTGTGCCTCATTATGGCGTTCCTGTTCAGGTGTGTGCGCATTTCTGATAGGTGTCATCAGCCACAGCTCCAGTGCATAACCTGCATCCCCCACTAGGTGTCCATGTGGGATGTGTCCATGTGGGATGTCCCCATTGGCAAATGTCTGGTACAACTGCGTCAAATGCCAGATATGGCAATCATGGTAGCTCCCAGGGCAGCCAGCACACACATTCATTATTATGTCCTGGGTATCACACATGACCTGGCAGTTAATGGAGGGGAAGCCCTTGCGGTTAATGTAGGCCCTACCCCGCTCACCGGCTGGTGCTTTGATGTGTATGTGCGTGCAGTCTATTGCACCCACAACCTCAGGGTATTCCGCTATTTGCTGGAAGAGACGCATATTGCCGGCCAATACCTCACGGGCATTGGGGAAATATACATGATCACCGACATGTGCTGACATGGCATCCAGGAACTGGTGCAGTACCCTGGAGGCTGATGCCTGTGATATCCCCATCATATTACCAGTTGGTCTCTGGAAGGTACCTGTTGCTAGTATTCTTATGCCAACACATACCTTGGTTTCCACTGGGATGGGTTCCCCTCTGTTGGTTCTGTGTGTGAGGCGTGGCCTGCACAGCTCGACAATTTGCTGCAGGAGGTCTCTGTCCACTCTATAGCGCTCTACTATCTCCAGCTCATGTAACCTGTGGTAGGTGACCCTGGGCCTGTACACTCTTCTCCGTCTCCTCACTGTGGGTCGTCTGGCACCATCTGCATTGTCACCACCCTCAGCAAGTAGCCTATGTCTCCTTATGACTGCTATAGCAGCCCCTAGCATTTCTGCTCTGAGTTCAGCTTTTTCAGTTTTCACTGCTAATAGCTTACTCCTGTCTTGCAGTGTCTCTTGAGAGAAACATCCTGCACTGCTGTTTGCAGAGTTTTAAGTGCTTGGCTGAGCTACTACTCTGCCTGTGTAATTGCCTGCTTCTAATTGTTTTCACCTGCTAGCTCCAGCAGTATTCCCTGCTAGCTTCCTACTAATTCTGTTGCTTCCTTTTTCCTTTCTGTTTCCTAAGGGGGGAGCAACGTACATACTAGCAGAAACACGCTCACAGTGGCTTACACGTGCACACACATGCTTACATGGTTCAGAATCTGCTTATTCAGGTTAAAACGCGCACACACCAGCGCAAACAGTGTTACAAGTCTGCCAACAGGCTCCCACATGCTCAGTCTGGCTTACACGCATGCACACTGCCCTACTCGCGCTTCATGGTGCGCACACGTGCGCATGCACCCCCAGCAAGAAACTTTGGTGTAAGCAACAGTGTACACCTTCCATTTCTTGACTTTCCCCATGCTTATGTTGTGGTACTCCTCTTTCCATGATATGTGTCTGACATCTGTCATGTAACACTAACCTCCAATGAACTGCATTTCTTTCTACCATTCCCCCCTGTGATGTCACCTATCTCCTACTCTATTCCTCCCCCTTATGTATCTCTTACACTACTCAGAATGTGCTCATTTGCTATGTGACAGTGGAATTCAGTATCCTAACACTCATTTACATCAGATTGCCTACTAATGCTTAGTTACATGTCTTAGACTCAGCTTCCCCCCTTAGCAACCACTAAACGGTGACCATGGATTTTTTGGTCTGCTGGTCCCTGCATTGTTAATCCATGTATTGCATAAAACCCACATTTGTGGGTTTATAACCTTCATTTTTATGTTTTATACACCGCAGCCCGTTTGTGCAGGGCTGCGCTGCGTTTAAACGATCGCCGAAAAAAAAAATATTTATTTTTCATATTTGCATCGGGGTACCTTGCCAATGGCCACATATTTGGCCATTGGCATGCTGCCTGACACATATGCACCCTTTATTTGGAGCTGACATGGCTCCGTTGTGGTTTTTGCAGAAACGTACTCAGTTGTCAACTGAATACATTTCTGCAGCTAAAACGGCTCTTACACGGGCTGCTTTGGGCTTCGTGGATCACTAATCTACCTCATTTGCATGCCTTTGGGCTGCAAGTGAGGTGATTAGCATATCCACGCCCACTCTGTGTAAGAAACGTTTTAGATGGTCTCTTACACGGACTTTAGGGCTGTTCCTGGATCGCGAAGGCTGCATGGAGTCTTACACTACTCTTAGACTCCGTGCAAGCCTTCGTGAATCCTGCCCATAGTAATTCATTATTGTTAAGAGTAGATAGTGGTAGTTATATATATATATATATATATATATATATATATATATATATATATATATATATATATATATATACATACATATATATATATATATATATATATATATATATAGTTTGTTAAAACACTATTTTAAATGCAAAGTTTTCTTGAGTATTTAATGAATTGCTATTTAATGTGACGTGATATCATCATTTATTAGTATTTAAAATGATATGGAATTGTGGTTGTAATTGTTCTGATGAAGTTCTGAATTAAATGGAACGAAAGCACTTAACATATTTTTTCGCTCTGGTCAAGTACAGAGATTAAATGCATAAAGTAAAATGAAATATAAAAATGATTTAAGAAGGAAGGCAAAAGTAAACATATGAATCTTCATAAGTATGGAAAACTTTTTTTATGAATACAATCGGCCTGCCTAAATTCTTTCCTTCTTTATTCTTGAATAAAACCATCGGTGACAAGCAATTAAAATATGCGGCACCTAATGAGACTTACGACGAATAATACAAACAGAATAGATTCGAGTGGCTTTGTATTTATACTATTTGTGGATGACAGAACACCATATCGCACCACAAATGAAAGTTTTTACATTTCATAAGGCAGCCTAGAAAACTCTTCTCATGCTAAGGAAGGTCGTTGGAAGCTGAAATGTCTAATACCTTTTAATGCATTGCAGTTGGAAAGAATGGACAAAACAGAAAATGAATTTGAAACTGGAAATAAAGCAGATCAGACCAAATAGTCATCAGTACTTGTATTCATAAGGACAACTGAAATGAGAACATAAATAATTTATAAAATGAAGAGAAATTCACACAAAATAGTAAAACAGAGATGACATGTTTTGTCCCCTCACTACACCTTAGCAATACATTCCAACCCTACCCCTGCCCCAATCCTAACATGCATCTTGACTGGAAAAAGTCCTTCCCATAATACTAAAACTACTTAAGACAGCTTGGACACTCATCACTCCTATGCACATACATGCGCGCCTGCACACACACACACACACACACACACACACACACACACACACACACACACACACACACACACACACACACACACACACACACACACACACACACACACACACACACACACACACACACACACACACACACCTTAGTATGCATCTCACTTACATATTTCCTTGTGGATGATCTTTGTAGAGATATTTAAGTTCTCAGAGTACTTGCATATTTATTTGGTGTCACTGTGTGGGCCACTCATAATAGCCTTACTCTTGGCCAAACTACCATTGTATTAATAGTAATTTCACTCAGTATATTGGGTGCCCTTGTAAGGGCCATAAAATAGCTGGCAAGACGTTCTGGTGGCAGTGATAACTACCTTATAGTCTGGGCAAGAGGGGGCAACCTGTGCCAGCCTTTTCCAGGTGTGTGTGTGCATGTGTGTGTGTGTGTGTGTGTGTGTGTGTGTGTGTGTGTGTGTGTGTGTGCGTGTGTGTGCGTGTGTGTGTGTGTGTGTGTGTGTGTGTGTGTGTGTGTGTGTGTGTGTGTGTGTGTGTGTGTGTGTTTGTGTGAGTGCAAATCAAATCTCAAAGAGTGTTTGTGTGTGAGCTACTTGGGTAGGGACATGAAGCACTGGTTGGACAGAGAGAGTGTTGGAGAACTTGAATTGGGATCCTGGCTAACGACTCAACTCTATAGCTGTGTTGGTGGGGAGTCTTACTTGGGATATGGAGAAAGAAAGAGGAACTAGCACTGGACTAACTGTGTTCCCTATGTGCTCTTAAGGGAAATTGTGCATGATCACAGAGCTACATCTGGAGATACTGTGTATGTACCTGTTATCATTCCAGTGAATGCCCCTCATTGGTGCCAGTAGTAAGGATTGAGGCTCCTTGATTACTGGCCCAGAGGTGGAGGGTCGTCACAGAAAGTATAATTTTTTTGTGTAACGTATCTGCAAACCCAGTAAATAAGATAATTAAACTTTTGATATTTTACAAGAATGCCCCTGCATTGAAGCTAAAAAATTTAGATTTCATAAACAGACTAAGATGAAAATTGAGAGATCATATCTGAGTATACTGTTGAGCTATGGAAATTATACCAGCATCATAAGTTTGGGGAAGGACTTTTTGATGTGTTATGGGTCAAGCTTATATGTGTTATGCATTGTGGAAAGCACTTAAAAGACACTACTGCCAAAAAAAGATTCAGCCTTAAACTCAGTACAAATTATATACATTTCAATGGAAGCTCTTGTTAAGGATGTAACTGAATTTTTATTAATTTATTTATTTGCAGTTTATTTGCCAGGATAGTCCATTGGGCCACAAGGAACCCATTTTCAATGGAGTCCTGAGGAGAAAAGCTCCAGGAAAATACAAATGCATAGTACACATCACACATATACATTACAGATTATCTCATAGGAATACAAATTAAATATATTATAAGAAAAGGTTAACAATGATAGAATACATCAGTATAGTTCATTAAACATCAATAAAAAACATTTTTTTACAAAGGTAGCAGCATAGGGTAACTATTAAGGAGTTGGTCAAATAATTCAATAGAGCTGTGGAACTATAGGAGGCAGTGATGGCGTATTTAGTTCTATGAGAGTAGGAAGTGGTATTAGAAGGATTAGGTAGGATGGGAACAGGAGCACTTCCAGTGTGAAGTTAGGTGTGAGTGCAGCAAGGCTTTAAATGAGGAGAGACTGCTGGTGATGCAGATAGGAGATGGTAGAGAATTCCAGAGCCATGCAAGAGAGAAGGACATTAGGTGATTCCCAGCTGGACGTGTGGGTTTGTGCAATTTCATTAGTTTTTGGGAATTAGATCTTAGAAGTCATTCTGGTTCATGCATTTTAAAGGTAGTGCCTAGGGAGGAACAAAGAGAGGGGTTGTAAATGAGTTTGTGTGCTTGGATGAGTTGGGTATAAGTGAGGAGGTTAGGTAGCTCAAGCCAGTTTAGTTGGTGAAGAGAATTGCAATGGTGAAAAATGGCTCTGTGACCTGCCGCAACTGCAACAGAAAAGCCTTGAATGACAGGTAAACATAATGCCATTGAGGCAGAAGAAGGGGAAAAATGTTATAAATGGGGTATGGTGTTACATAATGTGAATATCTGTTGATTTAAAGAGAGAGACTGTAGAACGTGTTATAAGTGAGGCTGTATAGAGAAAATATAATGATGGTAAAAGGCATGTTCATGAGAAACCAAAGGTATTGGGAGAAAACCACTTAAAACTCAAACAATCTATATAGATAATGTGAATGAATGAGAAATAGACCCACAGGCAGGTACTGATTCTGAGAAAGATGATTTCTTATGCCTGGAATGACATAGCATTCCAGAGCTGGACTGCAGAATCCTGTCTATCATGACAGATATGGCTGGAGTCAAATTGCAAATGAAACTGGACACATGGTCTATGGTATCTGTAACTTCAGATAATTTCAGCAGTTACGATAAACTAAATAAAATATTATGCCAGAACTTTACAAGGTTGGCTCAGTGCCAACGGTGGAAGTATAAGTGAGACATTTGGAGGAGTCAGGGATTTTGTAGAAGGTGGAGTGGATTCAGTAGGCTTCACTCATTGTTCCAGTCATAAAGAAAGAGGAGCCTGGAGATGTACACATTTGCAGAGATTGCAAGTAACAGCCCTATGTCGAGTATCCAATCACTCATAATTAGGATACATCTAGTAAGAAGGAACTCTTTTCAAAGACAGAATTATTATATGCCTACCTGTAAACTGAAACTGAGAATTAATTTAATGCATTTTTGATGGTTAACACCTACAAAACCTGTTTCAATACAACCATCTTGTTATGGACATAGCTTCTGTTCCACTGATTTAGCAAACATCCATGGATAAAATTTTATAAGACAAAAGTGGTACAGATTGCCACCTTGATAATATTATTAAAGCAGGAAAAACAATCAAGAGAAGGTATTAGCCTGGTTGAGAGTATAACTTGAGAGCAAAGAGGAAAAGGTGAGTTTTTCAGAGATGACATCTCATTTTGTGGACATGTAACCAATAAACATGATCTGTGGAAGTTACAGGAAAAGAATGAAGCAGTGTCACAAGCAATGGAGTCTCAAAATGTGTCACAGCTAAGAATGTATCTGGTTCAATTGAATTATTATCACAAATTTGTGCAAAGTCCTGCTGTAGCAGCCCATCCACCAAGTGCTCCAAATCATGTAAAACTACATAATTACTCTACTGCAGTTCATATATTCTTCTGTCAGATACCATCCCCCAAATCTCAAAATCAACAACAATAAATCCTCTGTCAAATACCATACCCCAAATCTCAAAATCAGCAACAATAAATCCTCTGTCAAATACCATACCCCAAATCTCAAAATCAGCAACAGTAAACCCCCCGTCATAAACTACAAAAATCCAAATTACCTGCAAAATGTTATCCAGTATCCATACTTCCTACACCAAATCCTTCAAATATCATTTACAACTAACTGGTTCAATATATACAAACTTCTGTCCAGAAGTTGACATGACTTTTGGACATGGCGAAGTAATGTCACTGCCATCTGGACTTATAACAGATGACTTCTTAATAAATATGGAAAAAAAATAATCTTACAGGTGCAGGTGCTGTATTTATAGATTTTAATAAATCTTTTGATGCAGTAGACAAAAATCTTCTCCCTGATAGCCTTACTGTAACTAGAATCAGTCCAAAAGCATCCCTATTACTCACAGACTACAAATCAAACATATCCTCTGTATTTAAAATAGTAACCTCCCTCTTTAATCCCTTCCCTCTAATGAAAAGAGTTATTCACAGTTCAGCCTTTGCTCTGTTATTATTCTTAATTTTCATTAAAAACACACTTTTGACTTTCCTCACCTTCTAACCCTGTATGCTGATAATATGGTCATTTGCAGATGTGGTCCTACCCACTCAACTATAAAAAAAAAAGAACTTATAAAATGCTTAAACCTCATGAATCATCCAATCAATACCCCCCAAAAATAAAGCTATTTTAGCACCAAAAACTGATCACAGTGCCCCAAATCTGCACCCCAAAAATCATCAAACACCATTCATTAGAAGGTAACCCCCCACTTCAAATAAATAGGCCTCTGGTTATATCAAAACCTAAATTTAAATCTGCACAACATCCACACATGCAGCGCAATAAAGTAAAAATAAGCAAACTATTCTTATGGGTTTCAGCAACAAATGTAGGAAGACACAGAGACAGCTGATATATCCAGTTCAAAATTTTTACTGCAGTGCAACAAACACAAGCACTTTCAACAAACAGGCATCATCAGGTGTAATACAAAAGCACTAACAAACACACCCCTATTTATACATCAAATGTCACATGATACAAATTCAAATTTAAAACCACAAGTTTAAAGACACAGCACATATAAAAGACATACATTTAATTTAAAAACATACATAAATAATACATACTAAAACTATACTTTAATACTAATAACTACCTTCTTAGGGGTCTCTTCTTTAATTTAGGTAGTAATGGAACTGATTCATTAAGCCCATGTCCTACATCAGCCCTAAACCTCACTATCCATGAGGATTCCAAATCCTCAGTCTTAGCACATATATCACCCTGCCTCACATTCTCATAAACCCTAGCAATTACTAAAAATTTAAAACCATGACTAGAGTCAGTACTTAAAACATCCTTCGCCAATGCACTAACCACATTACCTTTATTCATATGGTCGATATGTTCTCTTATGCGTTCTCTGAAGGGACGGTCAGTCTTACCTATGTAAAACTTTTTGCATACAACGCAGTGAGCTAAATAAACAATATGTGAGGTATCACATGTAGCTGCTATTGTGAAATTATAACATCTACCTTGATCGGGATGTTCAAATTTGCAACTGCTGTCAAAGTATACACACCAGTTGCAATGACCACATGGTTTAATTCCAACTAAATGAGAAATCCTACTTGCATCCTTTGGGTAACACAACCTACTTCTCAGTGACCTACTGTTCTTGTATAAAAAACACGGCACTTCAGGTATGTGCCTAGAGATATCATTATCAGTTCTAAGGACACCCCAGTGTTTTTTGATAATATCCTTGTAACAATCTACATCACTGGTATAAGTAACTTTAAACCTCAAACCAGTGTTATACTTACTTTCTCACCTCCTAACAAACTCACTATCACCTGTAGAAAAATATGGTCTAGCTTCATTCATCCTTTTATCAAAAACCTTAACTGCATTGTTTTGGATAAGATATTCCTCATAACCTCTCTCCTTCAAACTCTTCACGTTATCAACTTCACCAATAAAATCACTATCCCTAGCATTTAATCTTGAAGCTCTATAAAACTGGTTAGAAGCCGCACTTCTAAAAACATAAGGAGGATGAAGATTGTCCCTATGTAATAAATGATTCACATGACAGTCTTTCCTGTGCAACTTAGTGTAAATAACACCAGTTTCATCCTTAATGACAGAAACATCCAAGAAATCCACCGCTAATTCTGAGGAAAGAGATGTAAACCTCAAATAACAGGTACTGCTATTCACATATTCCATAAAGGAAGCAAACATATCAAGGTCTCCCTTCCACAAAATAAATAGGTCGTCCACAAATCTGCGAAAAAACAAAACATGTTCATTAAATGGCCCATTCATACTCCCAAATGACCATAACAGCATTGGCGTAGCTATTGGCACAAGAAGTGCCCATAGCCACGCCATTGCATTGCTTCTATATTTGCTCACCAAAAGCAAAGATATTATGCTCGAGCACAATCTCCAACAATTTCACTAGCAATTGAACCTTGTTAGGGGTGTAATCTGTAAACCGCTGCAAAAATTGAATAACCTTACTAAGGCCATCTAAATTGGGTACAACAGTAAATAAGGACACGACATCCATAGTAACAAAAAACACATCATCACTCAAACTATTAAAGACATATTCATGCAAGTCTCTAAGAAAATGTTCAGTGCCCCTTAATACATGTGTTAATTTATTAATACCTGGTCTCAAATGTTTTTCTATATATATATATAGAGATAGTCTCAGTGCACCAATTTCTACCAGAAACAATGGGTCTAAGTGGTGGATCAGACCCATCTTTGTGTACCTTAGGGAGACCTTGTATAACAGGAACAGTAGGTTTATTTATATAAAAATATTCCAAAAGATGACTATCAAAAAGATTCATATCAAACATACATTTAAGTAAAATCTGCGCATCATGTATAATTGTGTTGACTTGAATGCGAGTTAATTTCTCATAGAATAACTCATCATTTAGCAATGCCTGCATTTTATACATGTACCAGGTCCTATATAATACCACTATTGGTCCACTTTTATCTGCAGGCCTGATAACGATATCAGTATTGTTCTCCAACCCCTTCAGCGCATTGAACTCATCTTTAGAAATATTTTGCTTCCTCTTGTAACAAGCATGCTTATTAGTATTAGCCTCATTCAAATCATACACATCTTGTATGACTAACTTTTCAAATGCAGCAATAAGAGGATTGCTTTTAGGTAAGAAC
The DNA here is from genome assembly GCF_019279795.1 of Protopterus annectens. Lineage (NCBI taxonomy): Eukaryota > Metazoa > Chordata > Ceratodontiformes > Protopteridae > Protopterus > Protopterus annectens. The sequence continues at coordinate 86,044,243 of NC_056730.1, read as the reverse complement.
AAACTGGGCTTAGAAAAAATATGACTTTCTTCATTAGTAACACTTTCAGAATTATTAAACATTACTTTCAACCCCAAAGTCCTAGTAAATAATTTAACATCCAAAATGACATCCGTAAAATTAGAACAAGTAGAGGGTATAAATGATAACCCTTTACCTAAAACTCTCAGTTCATTAGGCGTCATACATTTAAGTGATGCTGCCCCTATGTTAAAGAAAGCCATCATCCCAACTTTTCCTCCTGTCATGGTACCCAGTTCCATGTGTTTCACTTTCCTCTCCTGTTTATAGTCCAGTCTTCCCATCATCAAAAGCCCCCTCCGTCTATACTTGCCTTTCTATTGTGTTCCCCACTTTTGTATCAACAATTCTGCTTTTTTTCTGGGTTCTGCTTTTGTCTTTGTCTGGGCTCTGTGTTTGTTTTTCTGCCCTTTATATCATATCATCTCAATACCTTCTTTCCTGCCCACACCCCTTACTTACTTACTTCCTCCTCTACCCTTCTAAAAAAATGGGCACCTGTCCCACAAAAAAAAAAAAAAAACATAAAAAAAACAAACAATAAACATTCTTCTCCACTCCATACCATTCTTTCTTTCCCTGTGTCTTTCTTTGTGTGCATCTGCTTACTCTTTCCCCTTTCTGACTGTCCTATACTCTCATTTCCACTGCATTTATGAGAAAAAGTTGGTAGGTACTTTGCTGTGAGGCCTGTATTATTGTTCTCAGCAATTCTCACAGTGGCATGACACTGAGTGAGTTGATGCACATAGGTACATAGGTGTGGGTGTACATTACACACAGTACTGGGATTCATGGGTCATGTCAGTTGCTGTGGTATGCACCTTGCTTCATAGTCTGGCAGTTGACTTAGAGGATTAAGGAGCTGTTTCCTGTGGTTCACACATGCAAGGTTTGATTCTCTAAGCCTTCATTGCTTAACTGTGTGACTGAGCAGATCACTTAACCAAACACCTCTCCTGGGCTGAGTCTGAAAAAGGTCTATAGAGATCAGTGCTCTACCCTAGAATACAAATAAAAATATAGTCAGTGGCATTTTTGCCAGTTGATTCATTAATTAGTTAGTCACTTTTGGATAGATAGATAGATAGATAGATAGATAGATAGATAGATAGATAGATAGATAGATAGATAGATAGATAGACAGATAGATAGATACCGTATTTCCCTGAAAATAAGACCGGGTCTTATATTCTTTCTCCCAGTGAAATGCTCATTAGGGCTTACTAAACTTATTTACCCGCACCATACAACAATCTACCTTTATTCAGTTATTCATGTAGAAAAATTGACATTAATTAATGAACACAAATCGACATTTCTTCATGTACAAATATCAACATTTATTCATGTACACAAATTGACATTTATTTTGTACTTTTCTATTACTGGAGAACAATTCTAATAATGGGTTGACAGTTGTGTGCGAGTTCTGCATAAACAGTGCAACAAACATTTCAAGTCCAGAATATCTGCACCTTGGCTTTCACAGTTATTCAAATACAGTCATGTTATCTTCTTCTGGGACATTGTCATAAGTGTCCAACCCCCAAATTTTGGGCTGAATTTCTAACGACTCCATTTCCTGTAGCACCATTGACCCCAGTCTGTCATGCCTAGCAACTGAGCTCTCTTTAAATGAGCACTGCTTGTCCAAGTAGCCTGCTTGTAGTGCACTGGCAAAACAACTGTCAGTGATTTTATCCCATGAATTTTTCAACCAAGTCACGACCTCTTGCAGGCTAGGCTTCACAAAGTTTCCATGCTGATTTCTCTCCATTCTATTTTCAATGTAGTCATTGAGTTCCATGCGAAAATGGTCCTTGAATGGCTTGTTTATTGCAATATCAAGAGTTTGGAGATAGGCAGTCATTCCTGCGGGACACTTCCTTATAACTGCTTGTGTGCACCAGGCTTTTTCGGTTTCAAGAATGTAAATGCCTGAAACACATCCAGTCTTATCTTTCTTGCCCTTACTAATGATTAGAGGTGGGGTTTTCTTTCCATCTAGACGAATTGCCAAAATACAGGTAACACGTGCACTCTCATAACCAGTGGAGGGAATGTAGATTGACGAGGCACCCCTCTGATCAGTGCATGTTTAATAACTTCAGTATCTTCCAGCTTGAACAGTGTTGGAGACCATTCATATCGCTGAAGAAAGCCATCCAGCTAATGTTGTGATGCTCTGAATTTGTCTGTGGATATTTCTAACTGTGGTGCTATTGCAAGAGCAAATGCTTGAATATCAGCCCTGCGCACAACCAAAGCCTTTCCTCTCCTGTTAGCAATCCACTCACAGATGATGTCTTCAAGCTCAGGAAATAATGGTTGCTGACCTGATACATACTTACACTTCTTAGCGTTTCCCTCGTCGGCCTGTTGACTGAGGTTAACATACGCTGCTTGCCATTTTTGGACCATTCGGAGGATCTAACTTCTTCTCTTTACAGAAAGCCATCAGGTTCTTTCCACGGGAGTCCTTCAAGATTTCTTTCTTGTACTCAATGGAATAGCTCTTTCTTTTTGCACTCATCTTGGGGGGGGGGGTTAATTGAAGACTTACATGACCGGAGTGGCAACACAAAATGGCACCGGTTATGAAGAGCAGACACTACCACAGCTGCTCGTTACCATGAGCGTGCACTTCCCGCTCGTTGTCTGTACTTTGACTGATCAAAGTACACCTGCATGGGTTTATGGACCAAGGATCTCAACCATCAAGTGTGAGTGATTATTAGGTTACAGTAGGAATCGGAACTGGGGCTTATTTTTGTGGTAGGGCTTATATCAGGAAAGCAAAAACCACTAACGCACTGGCTAAGCACATTTTGGATTTCCCTACACATCATTTTAAATTTATAGCAATTGATCAGGCATACACTGACATTAGAGGTGGTCCTACTGCGCTAAAACTACTAGCATTAGAACTTCAGTGGCAAATTCGGTTAGAATCATATCATTCACCTGGCCTTAATGAAGCATGTTCTATAGCCTGCCTTTTAAGTATTCTCAGTCTTAAAAGATAGTATGTAACATAATAATTTTATTGATAATTTTATTGATTTATTTTTATTTTTTAGTACATACTATTTGGGCATTGACAGTTTTGTCCATGGTTCAGTTAAATGTTATTTATGAATAATAGTTTGATTTGAACAATAGTTCTCTTTTACAGATGTTATATAATATTTAGATATATATATTGTATACATTTTTAATAATTGTTGAGTTTTTGTGACTTTGTAGTGTTTGTATTTAAGGTTTGTATTTAAGGTTTGGTACCTTAAACAGCAATACATTCATTGTAAGTTAATTATTTTAATTGTCTTCAATTATGTTGTTAAGAACAATTAAGTTGAATGTATAAAACCTACACTGTTGTCTCCTCTTATTTATTCTGATGAAGTTTGCACATTGGTGCAAACGAAAAGCGCTTCATTAAACGTGTTTTGGATTTCTACAATCTCTTGTGATTTACTGTTTGGCTGCTGTTGGTGTATTTTTCTAACACTCTGTGTTGGACAGTGCGTTGGGTTTTCTACAGTTGAACCACTAAACGGTGACCATGGATTTTTTGGTCTGCTGGTCCCTGCATTGTAAATCCATATATTGCATAAAACCCACATTTGTGGGTTTATAACCTTCATTTTTATGTTTTATACACCGCAGTCTGCTTGAAAGGGCTGCGCTATGCTTAAACGATCTAAAAAAAAAATATTTATTTTTCATATTTGCATCGGGGTACCTTGCCAATGGCCACATATTTGGCCATTGGCATGCTGCCTGACACATATGCACCCTTTATTTGGAGCTGACATGGCTCATAGGTTTTTTTGCAGAAACGTACTCAGTTGTCAACTGAATACATTTCTGCAGCTAAACGGCTCTTACATCGGGCTGCTTTGGGCTTTGTGGATCACTAATCTACCTCATTTGCATGCCTTTGGGCTGCAAGTGAGGTGATTAGCATATCCATCGCCACTCTGTGTAAGAGACGCTTTAGATGGTCTCTTACACGGACTTTAGGGCTGTTCCTGGATCGCAAGGCTGCATGGAGTCTTACACTACTCTTAGACTGCATGCTTCGTGAATCCTGCCCATAGTAATTCATTATTAAGAGTAGATAGTGGTAGTTATATATATATATATATATATATATATATATATATATATATATATATATATATATATATATATATATATATATATATATATATATATATATATATATATATATATATAGTTTGTTAAAACACTATTTTAAATGCAAAGTTTTCTTGAGTATTTAATGAATTGCTATTTAATGTGACGTGATGTCATCATTTATTAGTATTTAAAATGATATGGAATTGTGGTTGTAATTGTTCTGATGAAGTTCTGAATTAAATGGAACGAAAGCACTTAACATATTTTTTCGCTCTGGTCAAGTACAGAGATTAAATGCATAAAGTAAAATGAAATATAAAAATGATTTAAGAAGGAAGGCAAAAGTAAACATATGAATCTTCATAAGTATGGAAAACTTTTTTTATGAATACAATCGGCCTGCCTAAATTCTTTCCTTCTTTATTCTTGAATAAAACCATCGGTGACAAGCAATTAAAATATGTGGCACCTAATGAGACTTACGACGAATAATACAAACAGAATAGATTCGAGTGGCTTTGTATTTATACTATTTGTGGATGACAGAACACCATATCGCACCACAAATGAAAGTTTTTACATTTCATAAGGCAGCCTAGAAAACTCTTCTCATGCTAAGGAAGGTCGTTGGAAGCTGAAATGTCTAATACCTTTTAATGCATTGTAGTTGGAAAGAATGGACAAAACAGAAAATGAATTTGAAACTGGAAATAAAGCAGATCAGACCAAATAGTCATCAGTACTTGTATTCATAAGGACAACTGAAATGAGAACATAAATAATTTATAAAATGAAGAGAAATTCACACAAAATAGTAAAACAGAGATGACATGTTTTGTCCCCTCACTACACCTTAGCAATACATTCCAACCCTACCCCTGCCCCAATCCTAACATGCATCTTGACTTGAAAAAGTCCTTCCCATAATACTAAAACTACTTAAGACAGCTTGGACACTCATCACTCCTATGCACATACATGCGCGCCTGCACACACACACACACACACACACACACACACACACACACACACACACACACACACACACACACACACACACACACACACACACACACACACACACACACCTTAGTATACATCTCACTTACATATTTCCTTGTGGATGATCTTTGTAGAGATATTTAAGTTCTCAGAGTACTTGCATATTTATTTGGTGTCACTGTGTGGGCCACTCATAATAGCCTTACTCTTGGCCAAACTACCATTGTATTAATAGTAATTTCACTCAGTATATTGGGTGCCCTTGTAAGGGCCATAAAATAGCTGGCAAGACGTTCTGGTGGCAGTGATAACTACCTTATAGTCTGGGCAAGAGGGGGCAACCTGTGCCAGCCTTTTCCGGGTGTGTGTGTGCATGTGTGTGTGTGTGTGTGTGTGTGTGTGTGTGTGTGTGTGTGTGTGTGCACGTGCGTGCTTGAGTGCGTGCATGTGTGTGTGTGTGTGTGTGTGTGTGTATGTGTGTGTGTGTGTTTGTGTGAGTGCAAATCAAATCTCAAAGAGTGTTTGTGTGTGAGCTACTTGGGTAGGGACATGAAGCACTGGTTGGACAGAGAGAGTGTTGGAGAACTTGAATTGGGATCCTGGCTAACGACTCAACTCTTTAGCTGTGTTGGTGGGGAGTCTTACTTGGGATATGGAGAAAGAAAGAGGAACTAGCACTGGACTAACTGTGTTCCCTATGTGCTCTTAAGGGAAATTGTGCTTGATCACAGAGCTACATCTGGAGATACTGTGTATGTACCTGTTATCCTTCCAGTGAACGCCCCTCATTGGTGCCAGTAGTAAGGATTGAGGCTCCTTGATTACTGGCCCAGAGGTGGAGGGTCGTCACAGAAAGTATAATTTTTTTGTGTAACGTATCTGCAAACCCAGTAAATAAGATAATTAAACTTTTGATATTTTACAAGAATGCCCCTGCATTGAAGCTAAAAAATTTAGATTTCATAAACAGACTAAGATGAAAATTGAGAGATCATATCTGAGTATACTGTTGAGCTATGGAAATTATACCAGCATCATAAGTTTGGGGAAGGACTTTTTGATGTGTTATGGGTCAAGCTTATATGTGTTATGCATTGTGGAAAGCACTTAAAAGACACTACTGCCAAAAAAAGATTCAGCCTTAAACTCAGTACAAATTATATACATTTCAATGGAAGCTCTTGTTAAGGATGTAACTGAATTTTTATTAATTTATTTATTTGCAGTTTATTTGCCAGGATAGTCCATTGGGCCACAAGGAGCCCATTTTCAATGGAGTCCTGAGGAGAAAATCTCCAGGAAAATACAAATGCATAGTACACATCACACATATACATTACAGATTATCTCATAGGAATACAAATTAAATATATTATAAGAAAAGGTTAACAATGATAGAATACATCAGTATAGTTCATTAAACATCAATAAAAAACATTTTTTTACAAAGGTAGCAGCATAGGGTAACTATTAAGGAGTTGGTCAAATAATTCAATAGAGCTGTGGAACTATAGGAGGCAGTGATGGCGTATTTAGTTCTAGGAGAGTAGGAAGTGGTATTAGAAGGATTAGGTAGGATGGGAACAGGAGCACTTCCAGTGTGAAGTTAGGTGTGAGTGCAGCAAGGTTTTAAACAAGGCGAGACTGCTGGTCATGTGGATAGGAGATGGTAGAGAATTCCAGAGACGTGCAAGAGAGAAGGACATTAGGTGATTCCCAGCTGGACGTGTGGGTTTGTGCAATTTCATTAGTTTTTGGGAATTAGATCTTAGAAGTCATTCTGGTTCATGCATTTTAAAGGTAGTGCCTAGGGAGGAACAAAGAGAGGGGTTGTAAATGAGTTTGTGTGCTTGGATGAGTTGGGTATAAGTGAGGAGGTTAGGTAGTTCAAGCCAGTTTAGTTGGTGAAGAGAATTGCAATGGTGAAAAATGACTCTGTGACCTGCCGCAACTGCAACAGAAAAGCCTTGAATGACAGGTAAACATAATGCCATTGAGGCAGAAGAAGGGGAAAAATGTTATAAATGGGGTATGGTGTTACATAATGTGAATATCTGTTGATTTAAAGAGAGAGACTGTAGAACGTGTTATAAGTGAGGCTGTATAGAGAAAATATAATGATGGTAAAAGGCATGTTCATGAGAAACCAAAGGTATTGGGAGAAAACCACTTAAAACTCAAACAATCTATATAGATAATGTGAATGAGTGAGAAATAGACCCACAGGCAGGTACTGATTCTGAGAAAGATGATTTCTTATGCCTGGAATGACATAGCATTCCAGAGCTGGACTGCAGAATCCTGTCTATCATGACAGATATGGCTGGAGTCAAACTGCAAATGAAACTGGACACATGGTCTATGGTATCTGTAACTTCAGATAATTTCAGCAGTTACGATAAACTAAATAAAATATTATGCCAGAACTTTACAAGGTTGGCTCAGTGCCAAAGGTGGAAGTATAAGTGAGACATTTGGAGGAGTCAGGGATTTTGTAGAAGGTGGAGTGGATTCAGTAGGTTTCACTCATTGTTCCAGTCATAAAGAAAGAGGAACCTGGAGATGTACACATTTGCAGAGATTGCAAGTAACAGCCCTATGTCCAGTATCCAATCACTCATAATTAGGATACATCTAGTAAGAAGGAACTCTTTTCAAAGACAGAATTATTATATGCCTACCTGTAAACTGAAACTGAGAATTAATTTAATGCATTTTTGATGGTTAACACCTACAAAACCTGTTTCAATACAACCATCTTGTTATGGACATAGCTTCTGTTCCACTGATTTAGCAAACATCCATGGATAAAATTTTATAAGACAAAAGTGGTACAGATTGCCACCTTGGTAATATTATTAAAGCAGGAAAAACAATCAAGAGAAGATATTAGCCTGGTTGAGAGTATAACTTGAGAGCAAAGAGGAAAAAGTGAGTTTTTCAGAGATGACATCTCATTTTGTGGACATGTAACCAATAAACATGATCTGTGGAAGTTACAGGAAAAGAATGAAGCAGTGTCACAAGCAATGTAGTCTCAAAATGTGTCACAGCTAAGAATGTATCTGGTTCAATTGAATTATTATCACAAATTTGTGCAAAGTCCTGCTGTAGCAGCCCATCCACCAAGTGCTCCAAATCATGTAAAACTACATAATTACTCTACTGCAGTTCATATATTCTTCTGTCAGATACCATCCCCCAAATCTCAAAATCAACAACAATAAATCCTCTGTCAAATACCATACCCCAAATCTCAAAATCAGCAACAATAAATCCTCTGTCAAATACCATACCCCAAATCTCAAAATCAGCAACAGTAAAACCCCCGTCATAAACTACAAAAATCCAAATTACCTGCAAAATGTTATCCAGTATCCATACTTCCTACACCAAATCCTTCAAATATAATTTACAACTAACTGGTTGAATATATACAAACTTCTGTCCAGACGTTGACATGACTTTTGGACATGGCGAAGTAATGTCACTGCCATCTGGACTTATAACAGATGACTTCTTAATAAATATGGAAAAAAATAATCTTACAGGTGCAGGTGCTGTATTTATAGATTTTAATAAATCTTTTGATGCAGTAGACAAAAATCTTCTCCCTGATAGCCTTACTGTAACTAGAATCAGTCCAAAAGCATCCCTATTACTCACAGACTACAAATCAAACAGATCCTCTGTATTTAAAATAGTAACCTCCCTCTTTAATCCCTTCCCTCTAATGAAAAGTGTTATTTACAGTTCAGCCTTTGCTCTGTTATTATTCTTAATTTTCATTAAAAAACACACTTTTGACTTTCCTCACCTTCTAACCCTGTATGCTGATAATATGGTCATTTGCAGATCTAGTCCTACCCACTCAACTATAAAAAAAAAAAGAACTTATAAAATGCTTAAACCTCATGAATCATCCAATCAATACCCCCCAAAAATAAAGCTATTTTAGCACCAAAAACTGACCACAGTGCCCCAAATCTGCACCCCAAAAAATCATCAAACACCATTCATTAGAAGGTAACCCCCCACTTCAAATAAATAGGCCTCTGGTTATATCAAAACCTACATTTAAATCTGCACAACATCCACACATGCAGCGCAATAAAGTAAAAATAAGCAAACTATTCTTATGGGTTTCAGCAACAAATGTAGGAAGACACAGAGACAGCTGATATATCCAGTTCAAAATTTTTACTGCAGTGCAACAAACACAAGCACTTTCAACAAACAGGCATCATCAGGTGTAATACAAAAGCACTAACAAACACACCCCTATTTATACATCAAATGTCACATGATACAAATTCAAATTTAAAACCACAAGTTTAAAGACACAACACATATAAAATACATATAAATTTAATTTAAAAACATACATAAATAATACATACTAAAATTATACTTTAATACTAATAACTACCTTCTTAGGGGTCTCTTCTTTAATTTAGGTAGTAATGGAACTGATTCATTAAGCCCATGTCCTACATCAGCCCTAAACCTCACTATCCATGAGGATTCCAAATCCTCAGTCTTAGCACGTATATCACCCTGCCTCACATTCTCATAAACCATAGCAATTACTAAAAATTTAAAACCATGACTAGAGTCAGTACTTAAAACATCCTTCGCCAATGCACTAACCAAATTACCTTTATTCATACGGTCGATATGTTCTCTTATGCGTTCTCTGAAGGGACGGTCAGTCTTACCTATGTAAAACTTTTTGCATACAATGCAGTGAGCTAAATAAACAATATGTGAGGTATCACATGTAGCTGCTATTGTGAAATTATAACATCTACCTTGATCGGGATGTTCAAATTTGCAACTGCTGTCAATGTATACACACCAGTTGCAATGACCACATGGTTTAATTCCAACTAAATGAGAAATCCTACTTGCATCCTTTGGGTAACACAACCTACTTCTCAGTGACCTACTGTTCTTGTATAAAAAACACGGCACTTCAGGTATGTGCCTAGAGATATCATTATCAGTGCTACGGACACCCCAGTGTTTTTTGATAATATCCTTGTAACAATCTACATCACTGGTATAAGTAACTTTAAACCTCAAACCAGTGTTATACTTACTTTCTCACCTCCTAACAAACTCACTATCACCTGTAGAAAAATATGGTCTAGCTTCATTCATCCTTTTATCAAAAACCTTAACTGCTTTGTTTTGGATAAGATATTCCTCATAACCTCTCTCCTTCAAACTCATCTTCACGTTATCAACTTCACCAATAAAATCACTATCCCTAGCATTTAATCTTGAAGCTCTATAAAACTGGTTAGAAGCCACACTTCTAAAAACATAAGGAGGATGAAGATTGTCCCTATGTAATAAATGATTCACATGACAGTCTTTCCTGTGCAACTTAGTGTAAATAACACCAGTTTCATCCTTAATGACAGAAACATCCAAGAAATCCACCGCTAATTCTGAGGAAAGAGATGTAAACCTCAAATAACAGGTACTGCTATTCACATATTCCATAAAGGAAGCAAACATATCAAGGTCTCCCTTCCACAAAATAAATAGGTCGTCCACAAATCTGCGAAAAAACAAAACATGTTCATTAAATGGCCCATTCATACTCCCAAACGACCATAACAGCATTGGCATAGCTATTGGCACAAGAAGTGCCCATAGCCACGCCATTGCATTGCTTGTATATTTGCTCACCAAAAGCAAAGATATTATGCTCGAGCACAATCTCCAACAATTTCACTAGCAATTGAACCTTGTTAGGGGTGTAATCTGTAAACCGCTGCAAAAATTGAATCACCTTACTAAGGCCATCTAAATTGGGTACAACAGTAAATAAGGACACGACATCCATAGTAACAAAAACCACATCATCACTCAAACTATTAAAGACATATTCATGCAAGTCTCTAAGAAAATGTTCAGTGCCCCTTAATACATGTGTTAATTTATTAATACCTGGTCTCAAATATTTTTCTGTATATATAGAGATAGTCTCAGTGCACCAATTTCTACCAGAAACAATGGGTCTAAGTGGTGGATCAGACCCATCTTTGTGTACCTTAGGGAGACCTTGTATAACAGGAACAGTAGGTTTATTTATATAAAAATATTCCAAAAGATGACTATCAAAAAGATTCATATCAAACATACATTTAAGTAAAATCTGCACATCGTGTATAATTGTGTTGACTTGAATGCAAGTTAATTTCTCATAGAATAACACATCATTTAGCAATGCCTGCATTTTATACACGTACCAGGTCCTATCTAAAACCACTATTGGTCCGCCTTTATCTGCGAGCCTAATAATGATATCAGTATTGTTCTCCACCCCCTTCAGCGCATTGAACTCATCTTTAGAAATATTTTGCTTCCTCTTGTAACAAGCATGCTTATTAGTATTAGCCTCATTCAAATCATACACATCTTGTATGACTAACTTTTCAAATGCAGCAATAAGAGGATTGCTTTTAGGTAAGAACAAACTGGGCTTAGAAAAAATATGACTTTCTTCATTAGTAACACTTTCAGAATTATTAAACATTACTTTCAACCCCAAAGTCCTAGTAAATAATTTAACATCCAAAATGACATTCGTAAAATTAGAACAAGTAGAGGGTATAAATGATAACCCTTTACCTAAAACTCTCAGTTCATTAGGCGTCAAAGTTATACTGGATAAGTTCAACACTAGCCCTTCTTGGCATTCAAAAATGCCTTTTTTATTGTATTCTGCTTACTCACAGTTCCTTCCATCTTTCGTTTGTTGCGGCTTCGACTCCACCCTCGTTGGTGTTCCGTCAGCCATTGAAAAGTTTGCTCCTTCACCGGTAGTGGAAAATTGAGGTTGTATTGCTCATTGAGGCAGAAAAAAACACCATCAGTATCATTACTGCTGCCAGAGGTATATTTCTCTACTACCCCTGACCTATGCACTTGTGCATTCATGGTTACAATCTTCTTTCAAGCTCCCAGCTCCTTCACCAAAGCAACTTCCCTGTTAATGGGGAAAAACTTTGTATCTCTTCTAAGCGTTGATTTGTACCAACACATGGATCTGATGAAAGAACAACAACGTCTCCTGGTGGACCATCACTGGTACTACGTTGTTGCCAAGATCTCCCTATCTCTTTTTCAAAACTCTCTCGAGGCCTTACAAAGACATTCCCCAGTTGAAAATCATTACGATCTCGACAGATCTTACTAATTTTAGCTTTTTGTAGTTTAGACTCATATATTGAAAGGGAATCAAACATCTCTTTCACATACTGCTCCAAAACAGACTCAGAAAAAGTTTTTACAAGCTCAGAATATTTATCCTTCAAGAGCAAGTTTTTTAATGAATGAAACAAAGACTGGTAATCTATTAGTTGGTTGTAGGATGCAACCTTCAGGGGACTCTGACAATTTAGTCACCTCTGTGAATATAATTGCCCTTAAGACTGGGCTCTTTGCTGTGGAAAAATATTTATACAAGTTAAAGAGATGTCAGTATCAAAAATATCACCTAGAGGTGTGTTTAACTGAGCAGATTATACCTAGAGGACTTTGAGTCCTGAAAATGCTATCTTATGTTAATGGTGATAGCCTGCTCTTGAAGGAATGACAAAAAGTTAACATTCAGGTGAGTTTCAGCTATTTGAGACTATTAATACAATCGTCAGAAAGGGAAATCACTGATTTAACCAAGGTGGTTAATGATAAATATTCTGAGCTTGTAAAAACTTTTTCTGAGTCTGTTTTGGAGCAGTATGTGAAAGAGATGTTTGATTCCCTTTCAATATATGAGTCTAAACTACAAAAAGCTAAAATTAGTAAGATCTGTCGAGATTATAATGATTTTCAACTGGGGAATGTCTTTGCATGGCCTCGATAGAATTTTGAAAAAGAGACTGGGAGATCTTGGCAACAACGTAGTACCAGTGATGGTCCACCAGGAGACATTGTTGTTCTTTCATCAGATCCATGTGTTGGTACGAATCAATGCTTAAAAGAGATGCAAAGTGTTTCCCCATTAACAGGTGAAGTTGCTTTTGTGAAGGAGCTGAGAGCTCGAAAGAAGATTGTAACCATGAATGCACAAGTGCATAGGTCAGGGGTAGTAGAGAAATCTACCTCTGGCAGCAGTAATGATACTGATGGTGTTTTTTTCTGCCTCAGCGAGCAATACAACCTCAATTTTCCACTACCGGTGAAGGAGCAAACTTTTCAATGGCTGATGGAACACCAACAAGGGCGGAGTCGAAGCCACAACAAACGAAAAATGGAAGGAACTGTGAGTACACAGAATACAATAAAAAAGGCATTTTTGAATGCCAAGAAGGACTAGTGTTGAACTTATCCAGTATAACTTTGACGCCTAATGAACTGAGAGTTTTAGGTAAAGGGTTATCATTTATACCCTCTACTTGTTCTAATTTTACGGATGTCATTTTGGATGTTAAATTATTTACTAGGACTTTGGGGTTGAAAGTAATGTTTAATAATTCTGAAAGTGTTACTAATGAAGAAAGTCATATTTTTCTAAGCCCAGTTTGTTCTTACCTAAAAGCAATCCTCTTATTGCTGCATTTGAAAAGTTAGTCATACAAGATGTGTATGATTTGAATGAGGCTAATACTAATAAGCATGCTTGTTACAAGAGGAAGCAAAATATTTCTAAAGATGAGTTCAATGCGCTGAAGGGGTTGGAGAACAATATTGATATCATTATTAGGCCCGCAGATAAAGGCGGACCAATAGTGGTTTTAGATAGGACCTGGTACGTGTATAAAATGCAGGCATTGCTAAATGATGAGTTATTCTATGAGAAATTAACTCGCATTCAAGTCAACACAATTATACACGATGTGCAGATTTTACTTAAATGTATGTTTGATATGAATCTTTTTGATAGTCATCTTTTGGAATATTTTTATATAAATAAACCTACTGTTCCTGTTATACAAGGTCTCCCTAAGGTACACAAAGATGGGTCTGATCCACCACTTAGACCCATTGTTTTTGGTAGAAATTGGTGCACTGAGACTATCTCTATATATATAGAAAAACATTTGAGACCAGGTATTAATAAATTAACACATGTATTAAGGGACGCTGAACATTTTCTTAGAGACTTGCATGAATATGTCTTTAATAGTTTGAGTGATGATGTGGTTTTTGTCACTATGGACGTCGTGTCCTTATTTACTGTTATACCCAATTTAGATGGCCTTAGTAAGGTGACTCAATTTTTGCAGCGATTTACAGATTACACCCCTAACAAGGTTCAATTGTTGGTGAAATTGTTGGAGATTGTGCTCGAGCATAATATCTTTGCTTTTGGTGAGCAAATATACAAGCAATGCAATGGTGCGGCTATGGGCACTTCTTGTGCCAATAGCTACGCCAATGCTGTTATGGTTGTTTGGGAGTATGACCATATATTTAATGGGCCATTCAATGAACATGTTTTGTTTTCTCATAGATTTGTGGATGACCTATTTATTTTGTAGAAGGGAAACCTTGATATGTCTGCTTCCTTTATGGAATATGTGAATAGCAGTACCTGTTATTTGAGGTTTACATCTCATTCCTCAGAATTAGTGGTGGATTTCTTGGATGTTTCTGTCATTAAGGATGAAACTTGTGTTATTTACCCTAAGTTGCACAGGAAAGACTGTCATGTGAATCATTTATTACATAGGGACAATCTTCATCCTCCTTATGTTTTTAGAAGTGTGGCTTCTAACCAATTTTATAGAGCTTCAAGATTAAATGCTAGGGATAGTGATTTTATTGGTGAAGTTGATAACGTGAAGATGAGTTTGAAGGAGAGAGGTTATGAGGAATATCTTATCCCAAACAACGCAGTTAAGGTTTTTGATAAAAGGATGAATGAAGCTAGACCATATTTTTCCACAGGTAATAGTGAGTTTGTTAGGAGGTGAGAAAGTAATTACAACACTGGTTTGAGGTTTAAAGTTACTTATACCACTGATGTAGATTGTTAGAAGGATATTATCAAAAAACACTGGTGTGTCCTTAGAACTGATAATGATATCTTTCGGCACATATCTGAAGTGCCATGTTTTTTATACAAGAACAGTAGGTCACTGAGAAGTAGGTTGAGTTACCCAAAGGATGCAAGTAGGATTTCTCATTTAGTTGGAACTAAACCATGTGGTCATTGCAACTGGTGTGTATACATTGACAGGAGTTGCAAATTTGAGCATCCCAATCAAGGTAGATGTTATAATTTCACAATAGCAGCTATATGTGATACCTCACATATTGTTTATTTAGCTCAGTGCGTTGTATGCAAAAAGTTTTACATAGGTAAGACTGACCGTCCCTTCAGAGAACGCATAAGAGAACATATCGACCGTATGAATAAAGGTAATTTGGTTAGTGCATTGGCAAAGCATGTTTCAAGTACTGACTTGTAGGACATGGGCTTAATGAATCGGTTGCATTAGTACCTAAATTAAAGAAGAGACCCCTAAGAAGGTAATTATTAGTATTAAAGTATAGTTTTAGTATGTATTATTTATGTATGTTTTTAAATTAAATTTATATGTCTTTTATATGTGTTGTGTCTTTAAACTTGTGGTTTTAAATTTGAATTTGTATCATGTGACATTTAATGTATAAATAGGGGTGTGTTTGTTAGTGCTTTTGTATTACACCTGATGATGCCTGTTTGGTAAAAGCGCTTGTGTTTATTGCACTGCAGTAAAAGTTTTGAACTGGATATATCAGCTTGCATATATCAGCTGTCTCTGTGTCTTCCTAAGTTTGTTGTTGGAATTTTTACTTTGGACACAGTAAGTGAGCCTTTTGTAGTGGTAGTAGTTTTTGCAGTTTTATTCTTATGGCTTTGACAACTCTGTAATTTTCTAGCTCATCTAGGAATATAATCAATTGTGAAAGAAGTCCAGGATAGAGTATGGCTTACTCATAACATTTCCCACTTCAAAGCAAAATTTTCACACATTCTAATTCATTACTAATAAAATATATAGATTTGTGTCTTTAGCGTCTTAAAGAGAAAAAGAAAAACATAAAGCTCTGAACTTGGAAGAACTACTCAAGCCCTTTATTTAAAAACAAAACAACCCCCCCCCAAAACAAAACAAAAAATAAATAAGCAAACATGAGAGCTTTTGTCTCAAGATGATAAGCTTCTTCATCATCATCATCATCATCTTCTTTCGGCTGTTCCCGTTAGGGGTTGCCACAGCGGATCACCTGTTTCCATTTCTTCCTGTCCTCTGCATCATGCTCTGTCACACCAACCACCTGCATGTCCTCTCTCACCACATCCATAAACCTAATCTTAGGTCTTCCTCTTTTCCTGTTACCTGGTAGCTTCATCCTTAGCATCTTTTTCCCAATATACTCAGCATCCCTCCTCAGCACATGTCCAAACCAATGTAATTGTGCCTCTCTGGCTTTGTCTCCAAACTTTCCAACCTGGGCTAACCCTCTAATATATTTATTCACCAAAACCCACAGTAAATACCACGATCCACACTTGCTTGTAACGTAGAAAAGCAGAAAGCTCTTTAATACAAAAAAATCCTAGAACAATCAATCGTTGAGCGCTTTCATGTATAAAATACACTTCCTCAGAACAAAGAGACAGCCTAAGAACACTAATTATAAAGTTAAAAAAACGCCAAAATTAATTGAATTGAACTACACCCTCCCCTTTTCTTTAAAAAGACAGTGTAAAATTGCACATAGTAATACATTGAATAACTAATAATACAACAATAGATGTACATTTTACATGAAAATGTTCTATAAAAGACAAATAATGGTTGTTCATAAAACCAAGTAATAATATACTGCATATGAACCTACAGTTTGATGTTTATGTAAACCAAAATAATTCTATTAAAAATAAACTATCTGATGATACTAATATGGAAATAGACCATATCCAAATAGATGAAATGTAAGAAATAAATATCATCAAAATGTTATCTGTGGATTACTTAAAAATATTTCCTTGTCCAAAAACAAAATATAATATAATGAGTGCTCATAAGTGAGTGTTTACACATGTAAAAGTAAATACAACAGTTTGTTGTATAAGAGTATATGTACATATCATAAGAATGTTAAGCATTTCTAATCAGGGGTTTGGTTGGTATCATTTCGTTTAAACCTGGTAGGCAAGCTGCGTTTAACTTCAACTGCCATTTAATTTCCTTCTCACCCACAGTTTTTTTGATGTCACCACCCCTAGGGTTAACCCTCACGACTTCCAAAATCGCAAATTTGAATTTAACACATGTTTTGCTTGTAGAAATGTGACGGAATAAGGCATTGTTGTTGTCCTTTCTCCCCATGCAATATGTGTGATCATAAATCCTGTTTTTTAGCTGTCTGTCGGTTTTCCCGACGTAAAAACATGGACAGGAACAACACATTGCTAAATAAACCAAATGTTTTGAATTGCAATTACCATGGGCAAACCTAATTTTGTTTTTGTTAACATTTTTAAGGGTACAACAGTCATCCTCAAATATAAATGCACATTGGGTGCACCGACCACATTTCCTAGTCCCACCTCTCTTTTTGTTTGTGTTCCAAGCTTGCCTGTTGGTCTTCAATTCTATGAGGTTTTTAATATTGGGACCCGTTTTATATACAAATGAAGGTCTGTCGCTAACAAAACCTTTGATGGTCTCATCACTGGTGATGATATTCCAGTTAGTAGTAATAATGTCTTGAACATCACCTACATGTTTACCATATTTGACAATGTAGGACTTAGAATATACATTGGTGCTGTTGCTGTCTTGGAATTTCTTACTTGTACCAAGTGTGACAGACCCCTTCCCCAATAGTGGGATATACTTCTTCCCCCACTCATGTGTCACATAGCGTGTCACATCCATAATCAACTTATTAGGATAACCCTTGTCCCTAAACATTCTCCCAATGTAGTCGATTTCCAACTCCATGTCTTTTCGAACAGTTGTCATCCTGGCAGCCCGGATACACTGCCCTTTGATAATACTACATTTCTGTGAGTAAGGGTGACTGCTACTGAAATCCAGGTAGCCATTGCTGAACGTATCTTTCCTGTAAATCTTGGATTGAAAAGATGTACCATCATTGTAAAGAAATACATCCAAATAATTAATACCACTCTTATTGTACTGATGAACAAACTCTAAGTATGTGGTGGTCTGGTTGATGTATTCAATAAAGTTAGATAATAACCCTGTATCACCCTTCCACAACAAAAACAGGTCGTCCAAATAACGAACATAGCAAGTGATGTATTCCATCCATTCACTATTTAACACAAACTCTTCCTCCCAATCCAAAAGCACAAGGTTAGCATAAATGGGGGCACAAGCTGCCCCCATGGCCACACCCGAGATTTGTCGATAATGCTCGCCTTCAAAGTAAATGAAGTTGTTATCGAGTACAATTTCTATAAATTCAGCAGTGAGCTGTATCTTCTCCCAGCTGAAACCACTGTGTTTCCTCAAACTAGTTGTGAATCTACGTAGCCCCTCTTCCTTGGGGATACAAGAAAAAAGGTCCTTGATATCTATCGTAACAAAGGTCATATCGGAACTCCATAGGTCGTAGGAAAAAATGCTCAGGAATTCCCAAGAATCTCTAATGATGTGTTTAGTCCCTTCAAAAATATGCTTCAGCCAACAGTCAACTACTCTACCAAATTGGAAGGTTTTACTGTGGCTACCTGCAATAATAGGTCTGAAGGGGGGATTGGTCACGTCCTTGTGAACTTTCGGAGTTCCGAATATTGTAGCTAGTTGAGGAAAATCAACCTTTAAAAACTTATAGAGATCCTCATCTATTCTCTCGTCCAGCAAGTACTCCTCCAAAAACAAATCAATTCTGTGGTGGGCTATATTGATCTGGTTGAGACTTGAAACCTCATATTGTGTAGAGTTATGGAGAATGTCAAATATCTTGGCTATATAGGCATTTTGATCGTACAACACAATGCCGCCCCCTTTGTCAGCTGACATGATCCTGATATTATTGGCAGTTAGGGTATCCAGGATATCCCCCAAACCTCTATCACAAATGCCATAGGATGAGGAATTTTTCTTTTGATTGCATAGAGTGTAAAGTTGCTTAGTTACTACATTCTCAAAGGATAGTAATGTTTTGTGCGTCGGTGGTGTGAAGGAACTTTTTTTCTTAAGTGTGTTATTAGGCACACTATTACCCTTCCTGTCGTGAAAGAATATTCCCAAATTTAACTTCCTAAGAAAAAGTTTAAATTCAACAAGGGTGTCAACTATGTCAAAATGTTGACTTGGTGTGTATTTCATCCCTTTGGTGAATATTAAAAAATGTTCTTTCTTAACCGGGAACGAAGTATAGTTATATACCTTAATATCCCCTTGTATGTTAACAATGTTGTTGGTGTTACCCACCAGTGTTGGGTTGATAACATCATGACTTAATTCACCCCTTGCTGGTCCCTGTGGTGGTACCACCGTTTGTTGGTATTCTGCTTCTTCCCAACATCTTGCCATCTGTACCCCCTCCCGGTTTCTTGGTATAAAAAATCATCCGCACCATTGCCATTACCATAAACTACTCCATAACCACTGGTACTGTTACCATTGGGAATTGCTCCATGAGTCACTGTATTGTTCCTATTCCATTTATACACAGTACCATTCTCATATTGTTTTAAGTCCCTAGAAAACTTTCTACATTTCCTGTCAAAACTTTTTCTACCGTTGCTCTCAGCATATATAAACTGCTTTTCATACAGTTTCTCCCATTGCAGAAATATCAAATCATGCGTAATGGAGTGACTGACCTTGTCTGTCATATTAGTTTCATCAGATAGTTTATTTTTAATAGAATTATTTTGGTTTACATAAACATCAAACTGTAGGTTCATATGCAGTATATTATTACTTGGTTTTATGAACAACCATTATTTGTCTTTTATAGAACATTTTCATGCAAAATGTACATCTATTGTTGTATTATTAGTTATTCAATGTATTACTATGTGCAATTTTACACTGTCTTTTTAAAGAAAAGGGGAGGGTGTAGTTCAATTCAATTAATTTTGGCGGTTTTTTAACTTTATAATTAGTGTTCTTAGGCTGTCTCTTTGTTCTGAGGAAGTGTATTTTATACATGAAAGCGCTCAACGATTGATTGTTCTAGGATTTTTTGTATTAAAGAGCTTTCTGCTTTTTTACGTTACAAGCAAGTGTGGATCGTGGTATTTACTGTGGGTTTTGGTGTGTTTTTTAGTTATTTGTTGCACCCACAGTGACTTTTTGGTAATATATTTATTCCTAATCCTGTCCACCCTCGTCACACCCAGTGCATCTTTAATTCTGCCACATCCAGCTCAAACTCCTGCCTTTTTGTCAATGCCATTGTCTCCAACCCGTATAACATAGCTGGTTTCACTACCCTCTTGTAGACCTTCCCTTTCACTCTTACAGGTACTCGTCTGTCATAAATCACTCCTGACACTCTTCTCCACCCACTCCATCCCGCCTGTACTCTCTTCTTCACCTCTCTTCCACACTCACCGTTACTCTGAACTACTGACCCCAAGCATTTAAACTCATCCACCTTCGCCACCTCTACTCCTTGCATCCTCACCATTCCTCTATCCTCCTTCTCATTCACGCACATACATTCTGTCTTATTCCTGCTTACCTTCATTCCTCTTCTCTCTAGAGCATATCTCCATCTCTCCAGGGTCTCCTCCACCTGTTCCCTACTCTCACTACAGATCACAATGTCATCTGCAAACATCATAGTCCACGGGGACTCCTGTCTGATCTTGTCTGTCAACCTCTCCATCACCATTGCAAATAAGAAAGGGCTCAGAGCTGATCCTTGATGTAACCCCACCTCCACCTTAAATGCATCCGTCACTCCCACCGCAGACCTCACCACTGTCACACTACCCTCGTACATATCCTGTACCACTCTTACATACTTCTCTGACACTCCTGACTTCCTCATACAATACCACAACTCCTCTCTAGGCACCCTGTCATATGCTTTCTCTAAGTCTACAAAAACACAATGCAACTCCTTTTGACATTCTCTGTACTTTTCCATCAACACTCTCAGAGCAAACATCGCATCTGTAGTGCTCTTTCCCGGCATGAAACCATACTGCTGATCACTAATCATCACGTTCCTTCTTAACCTTGCTTCCACTACTCTTTCCCACAACTTCATGCTGTGACTGATCAGTTTAATCCCTCTGTAGTTACTACAGCTCTGCACATCACCCTTATTCTTAAAAATCGGTACCAAAACACTTTTTCTCCATTCCTCAGGCATCCTCTCACTTTCCAAGATTTCGTTAAACAATCTGGTTAAAAACTCCACTGCCATTTCACCTAAACACCTCCATGCTTCCACAGGTATGTCATCTGGGCCAACAGCCTTTCCATTCTTCATTCTCTTCATAGCTATCCTTACTTCCTCCTTGCTAATCCATTGTACTTCATGATTCACTTTCCCTACATCAACCAACCTTCTCTCCCTCTCATTCTCTTCATTCATCAACCCCTCAAAGTACTCTTTCCATCTACTCAACACACTCTCCTCGCTTGTGAGCATGTTTCCCTCATTATCCTTTATCACCTTTACCTGCTGCACATCTTTCCTAGCAATAAGCTTCATCAGAATACATAATATATGTAACCTCTACCTCAAATAATAGAATTGATAACAAATTTCAGAAAATGCATTCTGAATGACAAATATGTCTCCTCAATGTAATAACATTCTTTTGTACATAAATCTCAAGGACTAGCTTTGAAAAAGCAATCTTAAATAAGGCTGTAATGTTTGCCTTATTTAAGAAACTGTGCACCAGCTCCAATGATAACTCCCCACTGCCACTCTACACCTAAGCAGCCCCCCAGTCAATCAGAGAGTTTTTTTTCTAACTATCACTGGTCACCATTCAGGTCTCCATCTGCCTCCAGAGCTACCTCTTCATGGGGTG
This sequence comes from Protopterus annectens, assembly GCF_019279795.1. Lineage (NCBI taxonomy): Eukaryota > Metazoa > Chordata > Ceratodontiformes > Protopteridae > Protopterus > Protopterus annectens. The sequence goes on along the minus strand of NC_056730.1, from coordinate 86,022,075 downwards.
ACATAGGACATCCAGTGGTAGGGGGCTAACTGGAGGATCCACAATGCCTTCTGGTGGTGTGTTACAGGGGGGGGTGGCGGTTGTCACACCCTTTCAGAACACTGCACATAGATCTCTGTATGTTAGCTGGTAACAGTGGAGGAGGTGATGACAGCACTAATGGACTGGTGTCTTAAGATCTACATTGCCTGCCTTGAGAATCTCTTTGTCTGACTAGCAGCATTACACCACTGCTTTGCCCAGCCCAGAGTACTGACAAAAACAGGACTGCTAAACACTAGGAGTCTTAGCATGAAACTGCACTTATTGCAAGCATTCCTTGCCCTGGAGGATACTGACATTTGTGCAGTCACTGAAACCTTGTTCAAAGTTGTGGAGAGCACCCCAACTTTACCAGGTTACTCATCCTACCATAATTTCAGACCCCAAATGGTGGGCTACAAAGCCAAAGGAGGTGGAGTTTCAATATTTATCAAAGACATACACACCTCCAGGCTGGTCAAACAGTATGATGTACAGGAGGCACTGCAAGTGCAGCTAACTGTTGACAAAACACCTATTCAAGTAATAGCTAGCTACAGACCCCCAACCATGATTCAGGATGCCCACTCCACTATCTGGACTTACCTGAATTCATCAAGATTTAACCCTCTGCCCTGATTCTGGATGTCTTTAACTACCCAACCATAGAGTGGAAGACCTATTCTAGCCCAAACATGAATGCCCAGAGATTCCTTGACTTTGTCAATGCCACTGCATTGGATCAGCAAGTTGACACCCAAGTGAAAATATCCTGGACCTGGTCCTAACCAACATGAGTAGCTACTGTAGCACTCCCACAGTGTCATCCTCTTTGGTAAGATCCGACCATACCGCAATCACTTTTGAAGTCACCATGTCTCCTGACCCCCCCCCCCCCCTGTCAGGGTCAAATAAAAAAAAACATTTCCAAAGTTGACTGTAATCTCCTCAGAGCAGGTATAAGTAGCTTCACAGCCACCATCCCTTCAGTTGGAACTAGCACTAATGTCTAAGCCTACACCAAAAAACTATATGAGCACCTACATAGCTGTATGGACTCAGCTATACCTGACAGGACCGAGTCATCTTCCTCAAGGAAAAGTAAACCTGCCTGGAGGACAGCAGCAATAAACAAACTCTATAACAGAAGGAAAAAAATGCTGTCAGGGCCAAGAAGGAGCAGATGCCAAGTTGGAAGCAATCTCTCCTTTGTCTGAACAAGCAAATAAGGTCACTGGTGAAATCTGCTAAGACTAACTTCGAGTCCAAATTGGCCACATCCACTATGGAAATCACACGGCCTTCTTCATATATGTCCGCAATCTCAAAGGCAACACCTAAATCTGCTCTGAACTGGTGGTTACTAACACCACATACACAAATGCCATAGATATAACCAACCTGTTGGCAGAAAGGTTCAGTGAAAGCTTCACCCCCCTGCCCCCATCAGTAAACCAGGACATCTCCAGCACCTGCCCCCTCCCCTCATCACCAGGGAGCAGGTTCTTAATGGCCTCTCAAAGGCAAAAAATAGTCTCCATGGGACCCGATAACATCTCTGGCTGTATTCTACATGAACTCAGGCATGAGCTTTCAGCTCCATTAGATACCCTATTCACCCAAAGCCTGAGCACTGGCATCATCCCAGCTAAATGGAGGACAACCACTGTCATCCCTCTACACAAAGGTGGAGCATCCACTGACCCAGGCAATTATAGTCCCATCAGCCTTACTAGCCTGATCTGCAAGGCCATGGAATGTATTATCATGGACCTTATAAATAAGGACATTGGCAACCTCCAAACACTTGACCCCACATAGTTTGGTTTTGTCAAAGGGAGATCATGCCTGATAAACATGGTTGACTTCTTTGAAACAGTCACCAAAGCCATGCACAAGGGGAAGACAGTGCACATCACCTACCTTGACCTAGCCAAGGCATTTGACACTATATTCCCCACTCAGGCACAACAGATAAACTCTCCCAGCTAGGCAGGTATGTTACTAGATGGGTAGCTAACTGGCTCACTGATAGAATCCACTCAGTCAAGATGCAAGCTGGGCACTGTCTTAAATTCCCCTAGTGATGTGAACATCCTCCAAGAGGGCCTTACCCAAACTAATGACTGGTGCCAGAAGCATGGCCTCAAACTGAATGGCAAGAAATGCATCATTATCTCCTTTGAGGAAAATGTCATCCCCACTAATTATCACATTAATAACAACGTACTAAGCATGCAATCAGTCGTGAGGGACTTGGGCACCCAGGTAGATAGCAACCTGACCTTTGACTACAACATTACCTCCGTTGTAAGGAAGGCTTTCTACATGGCCACCTCATAAATAAGGGTATTTCATCCAGGAACAAGGAGGTCATAACATTTCTGTACTCTTCTCTTATCAGACCCAATATTGAGTACAATGATCCCTTCAGCATGTACCTTGCCAAGCACATGCAGCAGTTGGAGAGACCACAGAGATTCCTGACCAGGAAAATCCATGGTCTTAAACACCTATCCTATACAGATATGCTAAAAGCCCTGTCCCTCTACTCAGTCTCATAGAGACTGCTCAGAGGTGACGTGTCTGGCATACAAAGCCATTTCAGACCCAGCCTTGATGGAATTGCTACATATCTGTAAGACAAACTCCACTCGTGCAACCCAACTGCAAGTCCTTAACTTGGTCTATGACATTAATAGAACTTGTTGGCAGGATAGATTTGTGTCCCAAAGACTCCCCCATCTGTGGAATAGACTCCCTCTCCATGTCAAGCAGAGTACCTCTCTAGCCCTCTTTAAGAGGAACCTGGATGGCTGGATGGGAAACAGAAAATATACCCCTGGGATTCCCACTTATGTTCCTGCTGGACAGGTGAAACAGGTGCTGACTTTGAAACAGGTGCTGACTTTGAGAGAACATGGATGAAATACTTGGCTAGGCTTATAAGGGCCTCCAGGCCAATAGCCTAGTATCATCCTATGAACCTATGAAGACAGGAGTCATGGAGAGGTCTGACTTTTGGCTTTATGCTGCCCTTATGTTAAAGAAAGCCATCATCCCAACTTTTCCTCCTGTCATGGTACCTAGTTCCATGTGTTTCACTTTCCTCTCCTGTTTATAGTCCAGTCTTCCTATCATCAAAAGCCCCCTCCGTCTATACTTGCCTTTCTATTGTGTTCCCCACTTTTGTATCAACAATTCTGCTTTTTTTCTGGGTTCTGCTTTTGTCTTTGTCTGGGCTCTGTGTTTGTTTTTCTGCCCTTTATATCATATCATCTCAATACCTTCTTTCCTGCCCACACCCCTTACTTACTTACTTCCTCCTCTACCCTTCTAAAAAAATGGGCACCTGTCCCACAAAAAAAAAAACATAAAAAAAAAACAAACAATAAACATTCTTCTCCACTCCATTACCATTCTTTCTTTCCCTGTGTCTTTCTTTGTGTGCTTCTGCTTACTCTTTCCCCTTTCTGACTGTCCTATACTCTCATTTCCACTGCATTTATGAGAAAAAGTTGGTAGGTACTTTGCCGCGAGGCCTGTATTATTGTTCTCAGCAATTCTCACAGCAGCATGACACTGAGTGAGTTGATGCACATAGGTACATAGGTGTGGGTGTACGTTACACACAGTACTGGGATTCATGGGTCATGTCAGTTGTTGTGGTATGCACCTTGCTTCATAGTCTGGCAGTTGACTTAGAGGATTAAGGAGCTGTTTCCTGTGGTTCACACATGCAAGGTTTGATTCTCTAAGCCTTCATTGCTTAACTGTGTGACTGAGCAGATCACTTACCTAAACACCTCTCCTGGGCTGAGTCTGAAAAAGGTCTATAGAGATCAGTGCTCTACCCTAGAATACAGATAAAAATATAGTCAGTGGCATTTTTGCCAGTTGATTCATTAATTAGTTAGTCACTTTTGGGTTAATTGCCTTGTATTATGTTGTTAATTAGCTCTGAGCCACGTCATGCAATGCTGGCTGCAGGAGATTGCCATTGTACAGTTTCAAAAAAAAAAAAAAAAACAGTAACCTGCATGCAGTATTATAGCAAAGTGGCAAAAATGCTAATAACAACGTGGCACTGTATGAAGTTTTCATGGATAGATAGATAAGATAGATAGATAGATAGATAGATAGATAGATAGATAGATAGATAGATAGATAGATAGATAGACAAACAGACAGACAGACAGATAGATAGATAGATAGATAGATAGATAGATAGATAGATAGATAGATAGATAGATAGATAGATAGATAGATACCGTATTTCCCTGAAAATAAGACTGGGTCTTATATTCTTTCTCCCAGTGAAATGCTCATTAGGGCTTACTAAAAGGGGTTGCCTTATTTACCCGCACCATACAACAATCTACCTTTATTCAGTTATTCATGTAGAAAAATTGATATTAATTAATGAACACAAATCGACATTTCTTCATGTACAAATATCAACATTTATTCATGTACACAAATTGACATTTATTTTGTACTTTTCTATTACTGGAGAACAATTCTAATAACGGGTTGACAGTTGTGTGTGAGTTCTACATAAACAGTGCAACAAACATTTCAAGTCCAGAATATCTGCACCTTGGCTTTCACAGTTATTCAAATACAGTCATGTTATCTTCTTCTGGGACATTGTCATAAGTGTCCAACCCCCAAATTCTGGGCTGAATTTCTAGCGACTCCATTTCCTGTAGCACCATTGACCCCAGTCTGTCATGCCTAGCAACTGAGCTCTCTTTAAATGAGCACTGCTTGTCCAAGTAGCCTGCTTGTAGTGCACTGGCAAAACAACTGTCAGTGATTTTATCCCATGAATTTTTCAACCAAGTCACGACCTCTTGCAGGCTAGGCTTCACAAAGTTTCCATGCTGATTTCTCTCCATTCTATTTTCAATGTAGTCATTGAGTTCCATGCGAAAATGGTCCTTGAATGGCTTGTTTATTGCAATATCAAGAGTTTGGAGATAGGCAGTCATTCCTGCGGGACACTTCCTTATAACTGCTTGTGTGCACCAGGCTTTTTCGGTTTCAAGAATGTAAATGCCTGAAACACATCCAGTCTTATCTTTCTTGCCCTTACTAATGATTAGAGGTGGGGTTTTCTTTCCATCTAGACGAATTGCCAAAATACAGGTAACACGTGCACTCTCATAACCAGTGGAGGGAATGTAGATTGACGAGGCACCCCTCTGATCAGTGCACGTTTAATAACTTCAGTATCTTCCAGCTTGAACAGTGTTGGAGACCATTCATATCGCTGAAGAAAGCCATCCAGCCAATGTTGTGATGCTCTGAATTTGTCTGTGGATATTTTTAACTGTGGTGCTATTGCAAGAGCAAATGCTTGAATATCAGCCCTGCGCACAACCAAAGCCTTTCCTCTCCTGTTAGCAATCCACTCACAGATGATGTCTTCAAGCTCAGGAAATAATGGTTGCTGACCTGATACACACTTACACTTCTTAGCGTTTCCCTCGTCGGCCTGTTGACTGAGGTTAACATACGCTGCTTGCCATTTTTGGACCATTCGGAGATCTAACTTCTTCTCTTTACAGAAAGCCATCAGGTTCTTTCCACGGGAGTCCTCCAAGATTTCTTTCTTGTACTCGACGGAATAGCTCTTTCTTTTTGCACTCATCTTGGGGGGGGAGGTTAATTGAAGACTTACATGACCGGGGTGGCAACACAAAATGGCACCGGTTATGAAGAGCAGACACTACCACAGCTGCTCGTTACCATGAGCGTGCACTTCCCGCTCATTGTCTGTACTTTGACCGATCGAAGTACACCTGCATGGGTTTATGGGCCAAGGATATCAACCATCAAGTGTGAGTGATTATTAGGTTACAGTAAGAATTGAAACTGGGGCTTATTTTTGGTGTAGGGCTTATATCATAAACACCCTAGATAAACCATGCTAGGCCTTACTCTCTGGTTAGGTCTTATTTAGAAAGAAATATGGTAGATAAACATATATACATATAATAAACAAAATCAGACACAAATGTCTGAAGAAAGTTTGTGGTAATTTGGATGGAATTGCTTACACATGTTAGCTTCTTCAGTGGAAAAATCATATTCCCCATGTCCATGTTTTTTATTTGCTGTGACACCCCTGCACTACCCAGTAATCAAACAGCCTCAATTCCCACCACTGGCAACAGCTAGGGGACATAAGCAAACAGCAAAGTACAATTTCCCTTAAGAGCACACACAGACTGCATCAGTCTGGGGCTGGTTTCTCCCTCTTTCTCCAGATCCTCAATAAAACTCCCCACTGGCACAGCTATAAGCTGAGATCTCAGCTAAGTGGTCAAGCCAAAACCTCCAGCACCCTCTCTGTCCAACCAGTGCTTCATGTTCCTGCCCAAGTATCTGACACACACACATACACACACACACACACACACACACACACACACACACACACACACACACACACACACACACACACACACACACACACACACACCTGGGAAAGGCTGGCACAGGTTTACTAGCTATGCCTCCTTCTGCCCAAACTATAAGGTAGTTATCACTGTCACCAACCGCTCTTATCATCTACTCTAGGCCCTTAACAAAGGGTGTCCAATCCTATTGTGTAATGTTAGTAATAATCGAAATGGTAGTTTTGACCAAGCACCATGCTGTTTAGGAGTGGCCTGTACAGTGTCACCAAATACATATGCAAGTACTCTAAAAGATTAAATATATCTCACAAATATCAGCCACAATGATAGTTTTAAATATATTTAATATTAAATCACAAAAGCACAAGACAATACTCAGTACATCAACACAGTAACTTCAGAGTTCAAAATCACAGGAAATATTTTAAAACAACATTGCAGGACAGTCTGAAATAAATACAGAAAACATATAAACTAATGTTTACTATATTCCTAACTATATCTAAAAGAAAAAGTATGCCCTAAATCTTACTTACACAGCAAGCCAAGTGCAGATGTTGATGATGAGTGAATGTTCTTGCTAGTTCCAAGACAAAATACAAAATGCACGGTCTCTGTCCCTGAGAGAATTTTAAATTAATATCAAATATTACTGCTGGGTTAGCTTGGATGACATCACTTTATCTCACCTGTCTTAAGTTCCCAAGCTGAACCAGAAACAGAATTTCACATCTCTCTGTTAAAAATACATATCTCGCAGATGTTTGCTCAAAACTGAAAGTCATAAAACAATAAAACACTTTCAAAACAGTGCAGAAGGTACCCTTGTTCTAGACATCCTGTCTACTTGCTGCATTAAAACTTTTATAGCACAATCATAAAGCAGTCTAATTTCAACTCATTTTCTTGAAGTTTTTCAAGTTAACTCTGTATGTTCCAGTTTCTACTATTAAAACATACATTTGCACAGGTATGCAGTTTATATGAACTTCTGTTCTTTTCCAGTAGGGTTCACTGTGAATACATCTCAGCTCAGTACTTAACATACAGTTCTGTATAAATCATATCAGTATTCATAAATGACATAGAATTCTTTACAAAATTCCAGATAGCTGGGCTGGCAGTCTGACATTTGCTTTGACTTTTGACACATTGTTAAGGTAATCTGAAGTTTGTGTTTATATATATATATATATATATATATATATATATATATATATATATATATATATATATATATACATATATATATATAAAGATTGAGAGAGAGAGAGAGAGATATTTGTATTTGTGTGTGTGTGTGTGTGTGTGTGTGTGTGTAATTAGATAGGATGGTGTTTATTCTTAGTTTTTGTTTGCAATGGGAATGCACTGTCATTGCACAATGTGACATTATACTAGCAGTGTTTTTTCATGATATCCTTTGGTTATGTTTCTGTGACTGTGGAATTAGTGTGTATATATATATATATATATATATATATATATATATATATATATATATATGTGTGTGTATTCATGTGGGCCTTGGTGTACATATGGAAGTGCAGGGAGGGGCCTTCCTTTCTATAAACAATGCCTTTTTTTGGCAGAATATGTAGGTGTTTGTATTTGTTTTTTCACAGTCAATAGTATACTTGCTGGTATTTTGTGCTGTTAAACTTTTGTTTTGAATGTTTTTTTCTGCTGATTTTCAGTGTTTTTTATGTTGAGATATGCTTACAGAATTATATATATATATATATATATATATATATATATATATATATATATATATATATATATAAAATTTAATAGTGAAGATTCAAAAGTGCCACAGTAAAAGGCTGCCGTGCTTGAGTAGCTAGAGGCTCAAACTGTTCCTGAACAAGATGAGTGCCAGTAGCATTTCATGTCCTAAGTTATAGGGGCCTGAGACACTAGTATGGTTGAATTATGGAAGATGTTGATGTGCAACAAAGTAAAGTAATATGCCAGACTTTAGATTTATGGAAAATGTTATCAGTAACTTTATTTTTTTCTGCAAATGGCAATGTTGATGTGCAACAAAGTAAAGTAATATGTAAGACTTGAGATTTATGGAAAATGTTATAAGTAACTTTATTTTTTTCTGCAAGTGGTGATTGACAAGCCCACACTAAACATGTAACGACAGGAATTAATATTATATGATACATTTCTCCTCACAATTGCCTCAGTTTACGTAAAAACAAGGCAAGTGAGGCAGGTATAAGCATAACTCACTAAGATGCACCATGAAGAACAACAACAGAAGGCTAAAACAATCTGACCCATTAATGTAATGCAAGGATAACAGAGAACAAATCACAGAACAGTAGAACAAGAAAACTGACTTGGGAAGGACTTTACAGAGGTGACATACTAAGGTAAAATCAGCTTATACCACTTAATTAGTTTTACTATGAGAAAAAATAACTTCTCCTGTGGGTGTCTTCGAATTATGTCAGTAGTTATGTATTTAAATCAGTGTTATAAACTGATTTTTTTAAGGATGTGCCTTACGACCTCATGTCTCTAATCTAGCTTAGCAAACTCAGCAAATATACTGCTGCATTTCAAGTGTTCAGAATAATGTGCATCTGTGGAGAGCAATTGTACTTAATGTTGCTCTATCAGTACCATCTCTTCAAGGCAATCCCCTGCTGCCTGTGACATTAACATTCCCATTTTGTATAGTAAACACTTCATTAGTGCAGCAAAAGTGAAACCATGGCAGCATGTTCTGTACAGCAGGTTCTATAAAGCTTTGGGATAAAAGTCCTACCACCTCTTTTATAGTCCCTGTTAATCGCTGTTCTTTGTGTCACCTAGGGTTATATGTTGGTTTCTGTAAACAGATTCTCTGTCCAGCATTAAAACTCATTCTGTTCCTTGCCTGCTTTCCTTGTTAAAACAATGTTAGATTCACTACTTTATCGTTTTACATTATGTCATCTTATTCTTATTTTCCACTGTCTTGATAATTTTATTTCAGTCTTAGAGAATGCTATTACAAATGGCAATGAGCATACAACCAGTAAATGGGATGAGGGAGAGTTTATATTTAAGCAATAAGTCATGACTGGGTATGAGTATATCAGGATTTACCCATAGTTGATGCGATTAGACCATGAGGACGAAGCCCAAGTTATGAAACAAAGCCAACTGTAGGTAAATCCTGATATACCCACACCCAGTGGTGGATTATTGCTATTGTACAATGACATTATTTAAGAAAGAAATTGCTTACCTTTCTTATATAATGTCTTTGTATAATGGCTCTGTAGTGATCCTCTGCATTTTTCCTTCTTTGCTGATGTACTGCGTATGGGTATGATCAAACCACACCAACCATGGGTAAATCCTGATACACCCACACCCAGCCTTGGACTGTTGCTTAAATGTATGTCCATTAAACAAAATACATGATAATGACAAATTATACAACAAGCAAAAAGTCTTCCTTTAAACTTAAAATGCAAGGACACATTTATTATATGACTTTTTATTTATCTATATTTATATCTGCAAATATGTTATGTTATCTGTCTTTAAATACACACACACACACACACACACACACACACACACACACACACACACACACACACGCACACGCACGCACACGCACGCACACACACACACACACACACACACACACACACACACACACACACACACACACACACACACACACACTCACTCATGTGTACCTACATGTTTTACACTTTTTTCCCTTCTTCGTGTATCTAACTTGACTTGCTCAAAGTAATCGTATTGTTGTAGTTTATCTTTGCATGTGTATCTCTCTTTACATAATCATGTTCTCCTATCTGGCCAAGACTGGCCACTTACCTGGTTAACAAACATTAAACAAACTAAAAAATAAGTAAACAAACAAATAAAACACAGATAAATACTGCATTCATGACATACTATTGCTAATGATGCTGTGGTCTTTTAGCTCATTTTGAATTTGGAAAGGGCACCAACAACAAATGAACTACCACATTCAAGTGAAAACAATGGCATATTTGTCTGCCTCTAAGGAAATAATACCAGCATAAATGGGATTGTCTTAATTTTGCACAACTTTATACATATGCTGGTTATGTGTTAAAATAGCAATAAAGGCAATGACCAGCAGACCATGGTGTGGAAAATATTATAATTTATTTAAGTGTTTGTGCTAAAAAGCACATTCCAAAGAGTGAATATTCAAATCCAGACCGGTTTCGGCTGTAATTATTGTGCCTTCTTCAGTGTAGCATAACAAATAAAAGAACAATTCCCTCTATTTAAATATGTGACAATCAAGCCTCATGTCAATCACCTGAAATTCTTAAAGGTGCTCATTCAAACCTGGAGAAAATAGACCTCCTAACTTAATAATCCATTTTTTCTCCATTCGGTTTAAAACATCATGCCAGCCTGCAATTTTAGATCTGTTATCTTTGATCTTATCTATAATTGTAAAAACAAACCTAGCCTTGGCGTGTTTAATTGTGTGTTTATATAGGCATTGGTAAGGCATTTATGTCTGATATCACACAGATGTTCTGCTATCCGAAATTTTGCTGCCCTGGAAGTTTGCCCTACATTAAAAGCCGAGTTGCCAAATAAATCACCCAGTTGGTTTGGCAGTTATCAAAACAAGAAATAGTATAGACCACACCTGTATTACTACTGCTGAAACTAGTTGATTTATTAATGCTGGAACAGTACATACAATGACCACATGGGAAACATCCCTTTAGGTGGTCACCTAAAAGGGTAGATTGTATCATTGGGCGTAATGGACAATGTCCCCTCTTATAATGGCTAAAGATGGATCCCAAATTCCTGCCCTTCCTATATGAAAATAAACATCTATCCTGTAACATAGTATTCAACTTGTCATCTGCCAAAATAATGTTCCAACTATGTTGTACACTGTTTACCAATCTAGCTGTATTACGTCCATAAGTTGTAACTAAATGTGTCACTTGATTAATGTTAGTAACTCTAGACTGATATTCAAGTAAAGGCTCATGCTGTATCAAATCAACCGTGTTTCTGGCATGTAACACTTGTCCCAACTTATAACCTCTTTGTAGGAAGTGGGTGGTTAAGTCATCCCTAAATATTTGGTAAGAGCTGTCATCTGAACATATAAGTTTAATTCTCATATATTGAGATTTTTGGATGTACTTACAAATATGTGGCAGATGGTAGCTGGTAGCATGGAGGAACACATTATACTGGAGATACTTACAGTACACTTCAGATCTAAGAGTATTGTCAGATTATTTAGTTATCAATACATCCAAAAAATATCTGGTCAGAATTGTAATTAACTGTAAAGTGAATTCCCCATTTATTATCATTAAGATAATTTACAAATTCCTGAAGATATTCAGAATACGGCCTCCATACCAACCAGCAGTCATCAAGGTAACGCCTCCATATGTCCATGTCCTGTAGGAAAATGTTATGAGAACTATCATATATTATCTGCTCTTCAATGTAGGCCATAAATAAATCGGCATATATAGGGGCAAAGGATGCTCCCATTGCCGTACCTTTGATCTGTAAATAATAAGAGTCACGATAAAGAAAAACATTTTTCGTCAGTACATGTTCTGCTAATCCAATTAATAAGGTGTTAAATCCATGAGGATAAAGCTCAGATCTATCAAGCCAATATTTTAAGGCCTCAACACCGGCCCAGTGAGGGATATTGGTATACAAACTTGTAACATCTAAGCTAAATAATAACTAACCCGGTTCAAGCAAGGACTCAGGAATAATTTGCAAGAATTCAGTGGTGTCTGGAATTCTAGAATGTATCATCTTCAGGAAAGGTTTGAAATAATTAGTCAGAAACTGTGATAATGGTTCAGTCAAAGAGCCACGGCCCGAAACTATTGGTCTACCTGGTGGGTTTTGTAAATTTTTGTGTATCTTTGGCAGAAAATAAATATATTGTGGAACAGGTTCATGGGCAGTCAAATGGTGTAGTGTTTTGTTAGAAATAATCCCCTCTTCTTCAGCTAGAGACAAAACATCATCTATCTGTTTCTTAAAGGTGGGCGTAGGGTCAAAAGGTAAATAAGTGTAATAACAAGCATTAGAAAGTTGTCACAAGGCTTCCATGTTATATTTTACCCAATCTTGAAAAACTACTGCTCCACCTTTATCTGCTGTCAAAATAACCAACTCGTGGTTTGATGGCATTTAAGGCTGTTTAAAGCACATATGCATAAAGATATTACACCCAGAGGTTTGAGAGTCAGGGTACAGCCCATAGTTAACAACAGTGATGATTTACTGATGAAAGTCTGGGGGGAGGCCCAACATAAAGCAGCTATGAGTTTTGTTGAGATCTTGGTGGCCCACTATGAGAGAACCATTGACCATGACCTAATAGAGATTACCAAGATGGTTGATTCTATTAAACAATTTGAGGGGGAATCCCAATATTCATCTAACCTGAAAAAACCCACTCAAGAGTTAATGACACATGAGGAATTATTGAAAGAAAGGAAAAAGAAAAAATTCCAAAGGGATTTAGTGGATTACACTAGTGGGAATCCCTTCTCTAAGAATACAGCTAAACATGTCAGATTTCAGCAGTCACTCAAACTTGTACCCAGGAAAAAGCGTCCATACTCTATTTTGAAGAAATCTGTCACCAGTAATGATACTTCAGCTGAGGATTCTTCCTCTGCTATTGAGTCAGATATGCAGGGCACTACAGATTCTCCCACAGCCAAAAGGAATAATTACATCCCTTTAGACATACAAAAAAGAGGGGAGGGAGAAAACACAAATGGGGTACACGATATGGAAGGTCCACTACGCATGTTTGCCCAGAAATAAATAATACGAATGTTTTAAACATTTCTTCTTTTACTCTATCACCTACGCATATTGATGTGCTCAATAAAGGATTAACATTCATTCCTGGTTTTTATGTTCCCGAAGATGGTTTTGATAATGATATTATATCATTTTGTAGACTTCTAAATTTACATTTATTTTTTCAGGACAAAGATTCTACTGATGTTCTGGATGAATTTCACTATCATAAATCCACTTTTCAACCCCCCATGAATCCTAATGTCATGTTGTTTCAAAAAAGTGTTCTTAAGGATATCCATTTTCACTCTAGAGAAGATCATGTTGGTCCAGATAATCTCTCAAAGATACATTCTGATTGTATTAAAGAACTTGCCTCAAACCACAAGTTAGTGGAGCAGTAGTGGTTCAAGATTGGGTAAAATATAACATGGAAGCCTTGCGGCAACTTTCTAATGCTTGTTATTACACTTATTTACCTTTTGACCCTACGCCCACCTTTAAGAAACAGATAAATGATGTTTTGTCTCTAGCTGAAGAAGAGGGGATTATTTCTAACAAAACACTACACCATTTGACTGCCCATGATCCTGTTCCACAATATATTTATTTTCTGTCAAAGATACACAAAATTTTACCAAACCCACCAGGTAGACCAATAGTTTTGGGCCGTGGCTCTTTGAACCATCATCACAGTTTCTGACTAAATATTTGAAACCTTTGCTGCAGATGATACGTACTAGAATTCAGGACACCACTGAATTCTTGCAAATTATTTCTGAGTCCCAGCTTGAACCGGGTTGGTTATTATGTAGCTTAGATTTTACAAGTTTGTATACCGATATCCCTCATTAGGCTGGTGTTGAGGCCTTAAAATATTGGCTTGATAGATCTGAGCTTTATCCTCCTGGATTTAACACCTTATTAATTGGATTAGCAGAACATGTACTGACGAAAAATGTTTTTTTTTATCGTGACTCTTCTTATTTACAAATCAAAGGTACGGCAATGGGAGCATCCTTTGCCCCTATATATGCCAATTTATTTATGGCCTACATTGAAGAACAGATAATATATGATAGTTCTCATAACATTTTTCTATAGGACATGGACATATGGAGGCATTACCTTGATGATTGCTGGTTGGCATGGAGGTCGTATTCTGAATATCTTCAAGAATTTGTAAATTATCTTAATGATAATAAAGGGGGAATTCACTTTACTGTTAATTACAATTCTGACCAGACAACTTTTTTGGCTGTATTGATAACCAAACAATCTGACAATACTCTTAGATCTGAAGTGTACTGTAAGTATCTTCAATATAATTTGTTCCTCCATGCCACCAGCTATCATCCGCCACATATTTGTAAGAACATCCCCAAATCTCAATATATGAGAATTAAATGTGTATGTTCAGATGACAGCTCTTACCAAATATTTAGGGATGACTTAACCACCTGGTTTCTACAAAGAGGTTATAAGTTGGGATAAGTGTTACATGCCAGAAACCTGGTTGATTTGATACAGAGTGAGCCTTTACTTGAATATCAATCTAGGGTTACTAACATTAATCAAGTGACATGTTTATTTACAACTTATGGACGTAATACAGCTAGACTGGTAAACAGTGTACAACAAAATTGGAACATTCTTTTGGCAGATGACAAGTTGAATACTATGTTACAGGATAGATGTATATTTTCATATAGGAAGGGCAGGAATTTGGGATCCATCTTTAGCTATTATAAGAGGGGACATTGTCCATTATGCCCGATGATACAATCTACTCTTTTAGGGGACCACCTAAAGGGATGTTTCCCATGTAGTCATTGTATGTACTGTTCCAGCATTAATAAATCAATTAGTTTCAGCAGTAGTAATACAGGCGTGGTCTATACTATTTCTTGTTTTGGTAACTGCCAAACCAACTGGGTGATTTATTTGGCAACATGTAGCTGCTTGGCTTTTTATGAAGGGCAAACTTCCAGGGCAGTAAAATTTCGGATAGAACATTTGTGTGATATCAGATATAAATGTCTTACCAGTGCCCTATATAAACACACAGTTAAACTCCCCAAGGCCAGGTTTGTTTTTACAATTATAGATAAGATCAAAGGTGACAGATCTAAAACTGCAGGCTGGCATGATGTTTTAAACCGAATGGAGAAAAAATGGATTATTAAGTTAGGAGGTCTATTTTCTCCAGGTTTGAATGAGCACCTTTAAGAATTTCAGGTGATTGACATGAGGCTTGATTGCCACATATTTAAATAGAGGGAATTGTTCTTTTATTTGTTATGCTACACTGAAGAAGGCACAATAATTACAGCTGAAACCGGTCTGGATTTGAATATTCACTCTTTTGAATGTTCTTTTTAGCACAAACACTTAAATAAATTATAATATTTTCCACACCATGGTCTGCTGGTCATTGCCTTTGTTAAATATGAAGTTTGGGAACTGGCAGCTGCCTTACTTGCAGGGGCTTTTTGCTTTCTTAAAATAGCAATAACCCATGGCTGGGTGTGGGTAATGCTGACTTAGCCACACCCAGCCATGAGTTATTGCTATATTAAACAATTGCCTTTTAGTGCACCTCCTAGCAGCATGACAGCACTGCACTCAGTCTAGAATAAGTGAGTAAAATAAGTACCATTTGCAGAAAATATACTTCTAGTTTACAATAGCTGTTGTTTACTGTTCCTGACAAAAAAAAAAAAAAAACAAACAAAATCTAGCAATTTTTCATCCTGCACACTTCAAAGACATATTCAGGAACTGTTGAAAACACACAGCAGATCAAAGTATTGAAGCAACCATTTTTAAAGGTGATCACTATAGAAGGAAGATTTATCACAGCTTAAACACACATTGACAGTTTTGCACTGACCAAACATGAGCCCACCAGGTGACTCAGTCTCTGGCACTGTGCCACCACAAAGCTAATGAAATGCATGTCAGGAACTGAAGGGCTTGGCTCTAAGAGTATGATAACTCTGGAAAAGTCAGTATATTTGTAAAAGAAAGACTTAGTCACCAAAGACAATCATGATTATGTGTATATATGGGGAAAAATAAGGTATCTGGTTGTTTGGGTGGAGGTTACAGATTCTGTTTTTGAAAATCCTATACCCAGTAGGTGCAACAAGTTCCTTAATCATGATATCATCATCAGAAAAAACCTGCTTCTAGCCACCATCTTCCTACTGCTCGCCCATCCCAAGCTCAAATGCTTAAAATGGCGGAGGATCTCATCTCCCTTATCCAAGGTACTCAGGCCCCCACTCCAAAAAGGAAAAGGCATCCTTCTCCAGAAATTATGACAGACCAAGAGTCCGAGGAATCTGATTATTCTGCTTTTGAAGAGGAACAACATCCCTTAACTGTCTATGAGGATTCAGATGTAGAGGAATCTATCCCTTCCTCCTCCCATCCAGAGAACCTCTCCTTTGGGGAAACCCTTCACTCCCCCAGGGAACATTTCCAATGGGAATCTCAAGACTTCCCACAGTCAAAGAAATTATTTAGAGAGTTTCTGGACCTGCCCCAGCACAGACCCCTGGCCATCCCACATATTCTGGATGTAGTGGATGATGTTTTCCATGAATCCAGCTTAGCCCCTGATGCCCTGCCTCCTGCTCCAACTAAACCTGACAGGTACTATAGGGTATCGGATTCTCACGAATACCTGTACAGGAATCCTGCTGCAGACCCTGAGGTCATTACACAGGGACCTAAAGGAGCTAAGACTAGTTCTGCCAAGAATCCTCTTCCTTCTGACAAAGACTCCAGAGCTTTGGACACATAGGGTAAGAAGTATACACCTCTGCAACCTTAGCTATCAGAGCTCTCAATTGTCAGTTCCATATGTTAAAATATCAGCAACACACTTTGGAACAATTAAAACAGAAGATTGCTACCTCTCCTGATGGTGCCAACTCAAAAGAGCTGGCAGAATTACTACACTCTGCTTGTCAAGTGGCCAAACACTCATTACAATGTGGATATGATGCCCTAGAAGCCTCTAGCAGGGCAGCAGTGACAGGATCTTTATTAGGAGACATGCATGGCTGAAGGAACAACCTCTCCCTGATCATGTCAAGTCTAAACTTATTGATGCACCCCTAGATAAGGAACGCCTGTTTGGGGAAAAGCAGAAGAGGTGCTTAAAAAGATTGAAAAAATCTATACAAACAGTAAAATATTTCTTTCAAGTTCAACCTCCCAGATTCAGTAGAAACTTTCCCTCTAAGCACTGGACCTTCCCTGCACCTAGCAGACAGGGCTAAGCTAAGCCCCCCAGGGACAGGCCTTCCAGGCCCCTATCCCAGGGCCAGCAAAGAAGCAAACTATGGACCACTTCTGTCTCTAAGGCAGGGAATTCTAAGCCAAGCTTCTATGGCAAGCACTCACAATGACTCTCCATCCCCCCTCTGCCCTCCTTTCACTCATCAAAAACTAGGAGAAAGGCTCACCCTTTTCAAGGACAATTGGGTCTCTATAACCAAGTACCAATGGGTCTTAAAAATAATTTCTCAGGGATACAGATTCTCCTCTAGTGAACTCCCTATTCCAAGAGGGTACCCAGACGTACCCCCAAACCAGTGGGCAGAGGCATTGAAACAGGTCCAAACTCTAATATCCCAGGGGACAGTCGAACCTGTACCTCCAGATCAAACAGGAAAAGGTTTTTACTCCAGACTATTCCTTGTTCCCAGAAAGGAGGGCACTTGGCACACCATCCTGGATCTATCTAAACTGAACACCTCCTTGGTGGTCCCTAGATTCAAAATGCTAATCTTACAGCAGCTCCTGCTTATGCTCAAACAAAATGCCTGGCTTGTGACACTAGACCTAAAAGATGCCTACCTCCACATCCCCATCAGGGAATTGTGCAGACAATTCCTGTGCTTCAGAGCAGGCTATCAACACTTTCATTTCTCTGCGCTGCCCTTTGGCTTATCTACTGCTCCTAGAGTATTCACCAAATGATTGGCCCCGGCTATAGCATTCTGCAGACAGAGAAATATACAGATTTACCCTTACCTGGACTCCTTATTCAGGTGGAATGCAAAGAAATGTTGCTCCAGGACCTTCTCTTTGTCATATCACTCCTAACTTCTCTAGGGCTTACCATCAATGAGAAAAAATCAAAGCAAACCCCATCAGAAAAATTGTTTTCCTGGGAGCTGTGCTAGATAAAGCAACCCAAATAGCCTTCCTATGCCCAGAAAAGCAGAGCTTCCTGCCCCTCTACTTCACCCAGTCACCTCACTGTGAGGAAGTTCCTGCAAGCCCTGGGATACATGGCATCTTGCATCCTTCTCATCTCTCTCGCCAGGCTTCACATGAGAAAACTTCAGTGATACTTAAAGAACCTTTGGTGTCAGCACTCTGTCCCTAGAGACCACTCTCCCTCTGATCCCTTGTATAAGGGCTGAATTTCTCTGGTGGGCGGAGGCCTGTGCCATGAACAAGGGTCTTCCCTTCATCCTCCGGCCTTCTGGCCAGACCATCACCACCAACACCTCAGACATTGCTTGGGGTGCTCACCTAGCAGGCAGGTGTACCCAAGGCCTTTGGAATGTCCAGCAACTTCACTTGCACATCAACCAGAAATAAATGATGGCAATGCAAAAGGCTCTGACTTCCTTCCAACCCCATCTCAGGCCAGGCATTCTCCTTATAAAAACAGACAACACCACAGTAATGTGGTACATCAACAAGCAGGGGGGCACCCATTCTTACCCCCTGTGCAGGTTAGCCATGAGTCTTTGGCTTACAGCCACCTCCATAGGGCCTTCACCTAATTGTCCAATACTTACCAGAGATCAACAACAAGCTGGCAGACCACCTAAGCAGAAACTTACTGGACCCCCACGAATGACAGCTCCACAGAGAAATCTTTCATCAAATCACCCAGGAGTGGGTGACCCCAGAAGTGGACCTCTTTGCCTTGTACCTCAACCACCAGCTGCACAAGTTCTGTACCAGGGAGTATCACCTCCTAGCATGGAAGGTGGATGCCTTGACCTTCCCCTAGAGCTCCCTCTTTGTGTTACGCATACCCTCTTCTGCCCATTATTCCCAATGTTCTGATCAAAATAAGAGAGGAGAGCCCAAAGTCCATCCTCATTGCTCCAGATTGGCCCAGACAGCATTGGAACCCCTTATTACACAGTCTGACCGTACAGTCCCCAAAGCTGCTTCCCCTGATGTCTGACCTCCTGACCCAGGAGACAGGGAAGGTACTGCACCCAGACCTACAGACTCTCAAACTTTCAGCATGGCTTATACTCTAAAAACTAATAAGGAGTCCCTGTTAAGCAAACAGGTCCTGGACATCATCACAGATGAAGGCCCAGCACAAGAAAATCATATGCAGGAAAATGGAAAAGATTCTGCTCCTGGAAACAATCAAAAGGGGGCCAGTACCTCTCAGCCTTCCATCCCTCTCATTCTGGATTACCTAGCAGAGTTGCTCAATAGTGGCCTCTCTTTCTCCTCTATTAAAATCCATGCCTCGGCCATCTTTGCCCATTATGATTCAGACCCACCCCTCTTCTCTCATCCTTTGATTAAGCAATTCCTCAGATGGGCTTCTAATATCAGGCCTCCAAGAAGATCTCTGACACCACCCTGGGATCTGAATTATGTGTTAGAGAAATTAACTTTACCTCC
This sequence comes from Protopterus annectens, assembly GCF_019279795.1. NCBI lineage: Eukaryota > Metazoa > Chordata > Ceratodontiformes > Protopteridae > Protopterus > Protopterus annectens. Next base: position 86,002,102 of record NC_056730.1, on the reverse strand, counting down.
TTTTGAACCTGCCGCTTCAACAAAATTGAAATACCTGTCTTGGAAGACTGCCTTCCTACTAGTTATCACCTCAGCCAGAAGGGTCTCAAAACTTCAAGCTCTCATGGCTGTCGAGCCCTTCATAATTTTCCATGCAGACAGAGTCTCCCTGAGGACTAACCCCTCCTTTATGCCCAAGGTGGTATCTGATGTGACCATTAACCAGGCCATACACCTTCCCACCTTCTTTCCCAACCCTCAAAACAAGGGGGAAAGAATTCTACACTCACTAGATGTGCACAGACAACTCAGATACTATCTGGACCATACTAAGCCATTCAGAAAAATAGACCAGCTTCTTGTAAGCTTGCCCTAGGGTCAGAGGGGAAGCCCATCTCCAAACAAACCATTTCCAAATGGATTTCACACTGTATCCATTTTTGCTACAGACTACATGGGAAACCCATCCCTAAGTCTATCCATACCCACTCCACTAGGGCAACCTCCACTTCTACTGCCTTCCTCAGAGGAGTACCTACCAGGGACATCTTGGAAGCAGCCATCTGGATCTCTGTCCATACCTTTACAAAGCATTACCACCTACCTCTCTTTTCTAAGTCTAGGGCAGGATTTGCCACTGCAATTCTGTAGGCCCTCCTGATCAGTACCTAGGACTCAACCTATCCTTCCACCCTTTTCTTCAGCTTTGGGAATCCTCCCACAGATGATGACTGCAACAGTGAAACACATAGAACATAGTACAGTTGTGTACACTTACTATAAATGTAGATGTTGGAGTGTATTCACTGTTGCAGTCTTGGTTTCCTTCCCTCCATCCCCCATTTAACATCTTCCCCTAGGGGGACACAAGCTTCCCAAGGTGGCTTTTAGCCACCAGGACCACTTCTCTCTTTTCCCTTGTGCTTCTGATGGGTTAGGGCAAGAAAAACTGATGTAATGACGTTGTCTGCCTTGCTTTATAGCACTGATGACCTGACGTCCGACTACAGGCAATGGCAGCCTGCGCACAAAAACATTGACTCTGGCATTCGGGTCGACCGAGGGCTACCACAGCAGGGGTAACCCACAGGTGATGACTGCAACAGTGAATACACTCAAAACAGCTACATTTATGGTAAGTGTACACAACTGCACTTTTTGTCTGGTAGGGATTAAGGAGATTTTGACAGACTAGAGGACACCCTTTATGTTAAAAATGTTATAAAACACCAATGCCAGTTTTTATGGGTTAAACAGTTAAGGTCATCAGCGTATCATTCTTAGGTGAATGGATAAGAAGAATGATTTAACATTAAAAAAATGTGACAAAAAAAACCCTTATATGATTGGAGCCAGTTGTTGCTCTACTTAATATTTTCAGTGGTTCCTAAGTCTCCATGGGGTTTGGATCTTTTAAGTTATTATGTGGATACCAAAAGGACTTTTAGATATAGTAAAAGAAGCTTGGGCGGAGGAAAGGACGCCTTTAGGAGTGTCATTGGATACTATACAGACCTTCAGTAGAGGCTAAAGGCCATGATGTCAATAGTGCAAGAACACATAGAAAGACCTCAAGTGAGCCAAATGGAAGTGTACAAGAGGAATGCCCCAAGTAGAGAGCTTTAGGACCAAGTTCTGGATCTAGTTTTCACTGTATAAAATCAGTTCCTTGTTAAATGGAAAGGACCCTATGAGATTACAGAGTGAATATATAACATAAATTACAAGGTTAGTTAACTAGGAAGGAGGCATGTTGAACAAATCTATCATGTTTAAGTAGAAAAGATACTTCAATAAATACAGTCTTAATCTGAATGAATACCTCACCACATTAAGACTGTTGATTAACCAGCAATAAACACAACAATCTGGTACTTAATCTCACCTTTATTAACATTAGGGCCATTGAATCTGTCTGGTTGCTGACTTGCAGACACTTGCCCATTAACCCAGTAACCAACATTCCTTTTCTGTTGTCATGTATTATGTTTCTCAGAATGTTGTGGGAAGAGAGACATTGTGTATGAGATGTTATCTTTCTCAAAGTGGTTTAATATACCTTCTAGAAAGAATATGCGCCACATGACATGCAGATTTCTGCAGGTCAGGTATGCATTAGAATGCTTAATGCTATATACCCAATGTATTGTCTCGTGTGTGTACATATATATATATATATATATATATATATATGGATCTACCTGACCGCCAGAAGATCGACAAGGCAGAAGACCGATGGAGGAAGACACCGAGAACACTGAGATGGGGAAAGGATGTAACAGGAATGCGAAGAATAAGGTGGGGGTGTGCGATGTACGGTAGTGTAGGACGTTAGGGTGGGCGTAAAGTAAAGTGTGGGATGTTGACGGTGTGTAGGGATAGGTGGGATAAGTGAGTTAGGGTTAGGGCGCGGGTTAGTAGGAGGGCGAGTAAAAGGTAAGTGTGCGATGTTGGCGGTCTGTAGGGATAGGGAGTTAGGTAGGTGTGCAGTAGTGATAGTTGTAGATAGTTGTGTATGTATGGGTTACTGTTGGTTTGTAAGGATTTTGGTGTGCTTGTGTTGTGTGTGGTTGTTATGTTGTGTATGTATGAGGTAGTCAGGTAGATCCATATATATGGGTCTACCTGACATCAACAGCTGAAAACACCGACAAGCGAATCGCGAGGGCCAGAAGATCGACAATGCAGAAGACCGACGTGATGGATGAAAACACAGACACCGAGGATGCCGACATGGGAAAAGGCTGTGGTAAGTGTGGATATTGACGGTCTGTGGATAGGGGTGGGTTAAGTGAGTTAGGGTGTGTGGTAGTGATAGTGTTTGGTGAGTTAGGTTAGGGGTGATAGTCTTTGGGTTAGGGGTTAAGTGAGTTAGGGGCTGGTTAGCTGAGTAGTAGATAGTTGTGTATGTGTGGTTTAGTGTGGGTTTGTAGGGATTTTGGTGTACTTGTGTTGTGTGTGTGGTTTTGGGCAGGGTATGTGTTTTGTTTGTTGATTGTTGTTATTGTGGTGTGTACAGTGTATGAGGTTTCGTGTTTGTGTACCGATTTCGGTTTTTTCGGGCATGTGAGGTTTCGTGTTTTTGCACTGTCGGTTATGTGTTGTCGTCGGTGTTCTGGGGTTTCGATTATGTCAGGTAGAACCATATATATATATATATATATATATATATATATATATATATATATATATATATATATATTCTTTGAAGGTTGTATACATTCCATTACACTGATAATTTTAAATAAACCTTAACTTAGCACTTACATAATGATCAGGTTATCACATAAAAATTAAACTCTTATTCAATACATCAATAAGTGCAACTTTTCAATATTTAGAATCATGTTCAACTCTCAGCTCATACATGTGACTGGTTTGTAAAACATTCTTCCAAGTCTGGAGTATTTATTAGGACTGTTCCCAGTAGGATCTAATCTTCCTTTTGACACATATCTTAATGTTTTGTTACTCTTCTTACAGATATAACTTGAAGAACCTGTCTTTGTAACTCTTGGCCATCTCATTCATGAAGGTTTTTCTTTCTGGTGACAATATTTTTTGTAACATTTCTGATTATTTATTTTATTTATTGGCATTTGTTTATGTGACTATCCGACTAAGCAGTGCCCTTTTTCAGTGGAGGCCTGGGGAGAAAAGCCCCATTGTGCAGACATCATTGACATCATTTACAGTCAATTTAATTCATAAACAACAGTTCCATTATTCAGACATCCTTGACGAGTTGCATCATTTACGTACAGTTTTCATTAAAAATAGCTACAAGGGTTGTATATGAATACTTTTTTTAAATACATGGAGGTATATGCAGTGTAATATCATTAGTATGGATAGCTTGTCAGATTTTATGTAAGAATGTTTGTTACTATAAAGACTTGTTCAAAATTTAGGATGTAGGAAAATAAGATACAGAGCTACAGCAGTCCAAAGAAAGGAAGGGGAGGTGGGAGACACAAGGAAGATAAAGGAGATGAGATGATAGAACAGGGTACAGTTGTGATAATAGTACATAACTATTACTATTATTTATTTGTTTATTTGCAGTTGAGAGTTATGCCATGAATTCATATAGCTATATTAGTACTAGTTTAACCAGATGTGGTGCAGATGCAGAAAAAAATATAAATTAGGTGTTACTTCAGTTGGCATTTAAAGTCTTTTAGGTTGCAGACTGTTCTTAAGTGGAGTTTGATGGTATTCCAGCTATTAGCAATGCAGTGTGAATGCAACCACTATCCTACATTGCTGTTAGATTTAATTATGGAGACTAATGATTTGCCAGTGGAGCATAGATGTCTCTTATCCGTGCTAAATTTGAATGATAAAGTAAAGAGATGGGAATTTTTCTGGGCTGTTCAGTAGTTTGCCCTTAACTATGAATACAATGGAGAATTAGTCTGAGACAGTTTAGTTGTTTTAGAGTCAGTGATATGACCTATATTATTGGCTGGTAGCAAATCTGGCTACTTTATTGTAACATTGTTTCAGTTTGGCTGATAGAGAGTAGTTGAGATTGGTTAGAATAGAAGAAGCATGTAATAGGGTGGGGAGTAGAAAAGAAGGGGCTATGTTTTGTCTAGAAGAATCAGTTGGCCTTGGATGAGAATATAATAAAGACAGTTATTTGGGAGTAGAGAGATTTGGGGGTGAACAGTAGTAGTTTAGAGTTTTTGGATTCAGGAACAGTTGTGAGTTGTTGAGCCAAGCTTCTATGGAGGAGAAGGATTTAGAGGTAAGTGATTGCAGCATGGGTAATGGCCTAGCAGCACATATTAGAGTGGACTTGTCAGTATACTGTACAATGGTGGCATTTTTGGCTGCTGTGTTTAGCTCATTGATAAATAAGTTTATCAGCAGTAGTCCTAGGATGAAGCCTTGTGAGACTGATGGATATAGGAAGAAAAAGGAGAAATCCTCTTGTTATTTTACTGCTTGGGACGTACTAGTGGATAACTAAGAAACCAGTTAAGTAAGGAAGGCGATAGCCAATAGGAAGAGAGTTTATTAAGGAGAATTTGTTGACCGACTATGTCAAATCCCTTGTATAGACCTAAAAAGGGCTGAGGTTAGAAGACCTGAATTTCTATTGTGATTTATTATATCTGTGAACCTTAGCAGAGGTTGTAATGTGACTGAATGTGAAACCATGCTGTAAGGGAGAGAGGAGTCTATGCAAAGTAATATATGCAGTAAGTTGAGAGTAAATACATCTTTCTAAGATTTTGGTTAAGGATGAGAGAATGCCAATTGGTCTGTAGGTTTTGAGCGCAAGTGATGAGCCACCATTATGGAAGGGTATTATACAGGATTTTTTATATGAGGTGGGGGACATATTTTCTTAGATAGAGAAGTTTATTAGACTCAAGACAGGACATGCAAGGCTGTCTGTAATTATTTTGAGGTATGCAGATGGAAGCTGGACAGAGGCAGTAACTGTTGTCTTAAGGGTGCATAGGTATTTTTTAATTGCAGATATTGGCTCTAGTGAGTGTGAAGTTCTTTTGTGGCATCAATGACTGGAGTGGGATGGCTGGATTTCTAGTAGCTTTGTTTTTTTGATGGAAGATTACAGTATTCATAAAATGTAAGTTAAACTGTGAATCAGTGCTTTGGGAGTTATTGGTTGGGGATGGGCTGGGTTGGGTTGATTTTCCAGGAGTAAGCAATGTATTTGTTGATTTCCAGAAGTTTTTTGCATTGTTTGATAATGAATTTTGGGCATTGCTATAACACACTTTTTTTGTCCTGTTTTATGCATTGTTTGCTATGGTTCCTCAACTGCCTATATTGTTCAGAGGATCAGAGGAAGTTACAAGGCTAATGGCCCTAGGGCCCTTACAAGCCTAGCCAAGCTCTACCCTTATTTCCATGATCAGCACCCATTGGCCCTATCCAAGAGGGATACAGGTGGAACCCCCCCCCCATGTGAATTTACCGTTACTCATCCAAATCATCCATACTGCATTTGAAGAGGGCCAGTGAGGTGCTCTGTTTGACATGAATTGGGAATCTGTTCCAAAGGTGTAGTGACCTCTGGGAGACAAATCTGTCCCTCAAGCAGGTTCTATTAATGTCACATATCAGGTTGAGGTCTTTAGAGCGAGTAACCTGTGTACCATTTGACTTTGCAGCATTTCCAATAAAGAAGGGTCAGAGATTGCCTTGTATGCAAGGCAGAGATTGCCTCTGAGTAGTCTGTATGAAATGGAATAAAGTGACAGTGATTTCAGATGATCCACATAGGACAAATACTGAAGACCTAGAATTTTCCCTGTGAGGAACCTTTGTGGTCTCTTCAATTGCTGCAGGTGCTCTGTTTGACATGAAGTGAGAATCTGTTCCAAAGGTGTGGTGACCTCTGGGAGACAAATTTGTCCCTCAAGCAGGTTCTATTAATGTCACATACCAGGTTAAGGTCTTTGGAGCGAGTAACCTGTGTACCATTTGACTTTGCAGCATTTCCAATAAAGAAGGGTCAGAGATTGCCTTGTATGCAAGGCAGAGATTGCCTCTGAGTATTCTGTATGAAATGGAATAAAGTGACATTGATTTCAGATGCTCCACATAGGACAGATACCGAAGACCTAGAATTTTCCCTGTGAGGAACCTTTGTGGTCTCTTCAATTGCTGCAGGTGCTTGGAAAGGTACATACCAAAAGGGGCATTGTACTCAATTATTGGCCTGATGAAGGAAGAATACAGGGAAGTTATAACTTCTTTTTCCCTGGAGACAATGCTTTTACTTATGAGATGAGCAATAGAGAATGCCCTTCTTACCACTGTGGAGACATGGTGGTCAAAGGTGAGGTTGCTGTCAACCTGTGTGCCCAGGTGTCTCACCACTAACTGTGTACTTAAGGTGTTGCTATTGATGTGGTAGTTAGCACAAGCATCACCCTTACCGAAAGGGATGATAATACATTTTGTTTGCATTGAGTTTAAGGCCATGACTTTGGCACCAATCATTTGTTTGTGTTGCAGGGATGTTTGAGACTTGGTTTGTATCCATGACTTTCAGGCTTTATCTCCAAGTTACATGAGTTGTTTTTTTTTTTTTTTAGTCAACCAAGGGGCTGTTTTGTTTTTATCTCTTTTGGTTCTTAACTGTGCTTGATCAGCCAGGATATTTAGACATATTATTCAAAGTGTGTATACTGTTTTATCAACAAGAATTTTAAGTAGAGCCCAGCTGATCTTGAGCAGCCTGGAAGCAAAGGTTTCTTTATTGAAGTTAATGAGGTTTCTTTGTAATAGCGATGAACCTTATGAGGCTGTTTGGGGTGTATGATTATATAAATTTGCTGATGGTTGCTTAGGCTATTGGGCAGGATGCCATTTGTGGCAAATTGTTTGATGTGGATGTTAGAATGCAGTGTAGGATGGATTCTTTAGATGTGGCCTTGTTAATTCTATTTGGAGTCTTGATTAATTGAAAGAAACCATAAAGGTGATTTGAATTTGTTGGGTTTCTAGGAGGGCTATTTTTTGCCAGCCTATGTTGATATCTCCTAGCAAGCTGTTGTCTGGTCTTAAATTGGCCAAAACCCAGGAGAGGACCTGTTTCGGGAAGGGAATGTTGTTAGCAGGCAGTATGTATATCCCTATAATGGGTAGAGATTTGTGAGTTTTCAGTCTGAGGAATGAGATGGCATTGTTCAAAGCTGGTATTGTATCATGGTAAGTGGAGATTCTGTAGACAATAGCAACTCCACCTGCTTTTTTGTTGGTTCCATCTAGTCTGAGTATGTTGTAACCTGGTAAGAATATCTTTGGTAATTGGCTTTAACCTGTTTTCTGTGTGGCTATGAAGAGATCAGGGGGGATAGTGTGCTATGTAGGCATGAGTTTCTGTGACTTTGTTATAGAGACTTCTTAGGTTACTGTGTAGTATTTTAACTCCTAGGAGGTTGTAGAGGTACCCTGTTGTGATTTTGCTATGCAAGAGGCTGGTTGGTAGGGTCTGGGGTTAGATGAGTGGGTCTGGGACTAAGATGTATATCCCCTTCCAGTATTATGGTTGTTCATTTTAATGGACATTGACATATTTTCATTATGTAAATGTCTATAATTCTTTTCATACAGCTTTTCATCTTACCAAAAATAACAGATGACCTCGATTTAACTGCCTTTTCAACAATTTCAGCTTTGAACTGAAGTCTTTTTCATGGCTTCTGTATTCTCAAGCTTGTCTCCTACCTTCAGATCTGACAGTCCTTTGCAGTTTGTCATAATAGTATTTCTGTTTCTTTTGATTTATTTTCAAAATGTCTATTATTTTGTATTGACTTTTCAAGAATTAGTATTGTAGCTAAAGCTGGAAATTACATTTTAGCCTTCTACCCATTAACAACTGAGCTAGTCAGAGACAGTCCCTGCATGGTAATATTCTTATATTCCAAAACTGTGAGATAGCAATCCTCATAACTATTGTCACCGCTAATCCTCATAATATTATTCATTGCTTGGACAGTTCTTTTGAATGATCCATTCAACTGCAGATAGTGTTGACATGATGTCTCATACCTCTCAACAGTCCAGATTTTCACAGAATGTCAATATTTTTATTTCATAGTTTTGGTCCATTCCTCATAATGTTTGTGGTTTTCAGATAAATCTCTGAGGATTGAAGTCACTAAGTAAGGACCTACACAATTACACATTTGAGTTTCAGATTTCATATCGTTCAGAAAATACATGCTGATGCAAAACCTGCGATTTTAGTAACTTTCTAAGTTTATAAGAGCAATATTTAAAATATGTCCCTATTTTTGGACCATTATTTTAGGTTTTGTTCAGATTTCTTGTGTTAAGCAGTCGAGAGGTATGGATGTCCTATGTATGAGTTCACATTCATGCACAAGTCTTCTTAACTGACTTTTGTACCACAGACCATAATTGAATATGACAACATCAAGTATCTCAGGAATAGGATTTAATGCAATAGTAACACTTGTACCTGTTGTGCCTGTCATTTTGATTATTTCTTAAAACCTAGAAAAGTACTCTACACATGAGATACATTATATATTTTAAATGAAACAAAGCAGGGACTAAAGTTCTCCATGCATGAGATAGTGATGGGAATGCTAGCATCTGTATCCCTGGACTACTCTTATGGCATGCACTGTAAATGATTAACTATGCATTGTTTGTCCTATAAAAGACAACAGTCCTGGCAAATGCATCATATCTTTTCTCTTTCTTTGTACTTTACTATTGCTAGATGTCAGTTACCTATACTGCCAAGCATTTGTATATTACTTGACTGGGAAGTATTATCTTTGTCAACTTTGAACAGTAAACTTTGGACACAGCTCATTTATTTCTTGAAATACAGTTCAGTTTTATTTACTGATAACATTTTGCTTACAACACTTTGTAATCTTTCTCAGTAGCAGCATTTCTGAGTCAGTGTCAGTACATCTCTGTAACTATTTTACCTGTTCTTGTTCATAGGTTCATAGCAGAATGCATGCAAATGGTTTAAGTGCCCTTACAAGCCAAGCCAATATAACTCAATTTTACACAATATATGGCTCCTAGGGACAAGAAGATTGCATAGATTTGTGCCTATGCCTTGAGTGTCTTACATATTGTTCCTGTCCATCCGAGACATAGGCACTATCCCAGAAGTGAATTTATGATTCCCTATCCATTGATCCAAATTGCATTTGAAGAGGGCCAGGGAAGGTCTCTGCTTAATGTCAATAGGAAGCCTATTCCAAAAATGGGCAATCTCTGAGACACATATCTGTCTCTCAAGCATGTTTTGTTTGAGTCGCTGCCAAAGTTTAGATTCCTCGATTGGGTGACTTTCATGTTGTTTGACTTATGGATGTGTAGCATCTCCATCAAGGCTGGACTCATGTGTGCCTTGTATCTCAGGCATAGGTCACCAATTAATACTCAGTATATAACAGACTAAATGGTAGGGATTTTAGTCTATCTGCATAGGGCATGTTGTTTACACCCTGTATTTTTTTTATGAGGAACCATTGAGGTCACTCCAGCTGCTGTAAGTGCATAGTCAAGTACATGGCAAATGGTGCATTGTACTTGATAATTGGTCTAATGAGGGCTGCGTACAGTGGCATTAAAATTTCCTTGGATCATGTTTCCATACTTTTACTTATAAGTTGTAACACATAGAAGGGCTTCCTCACCATTGTGGACACATGGCAGTCACATTTCAGGCTACTATCTATCTGTGTACCTAGATGTCTCACCTCTGAGTCTACTGTTAGGGGTGCACTATTGATGTTGTAATTTGCTGGGGTATTTGACTTCCTAAAGGGTATGATAATGTGTTTTTTTTTCACATTTAGTTTCAGTCATGGTTCTGCCACCAATCATTTGTCTGATCTAGACCATCCTGATGGATATCTACATCACTGGGGGATTCAGTGATTGCCCCCAGCTTTCACTCATTGGCAAACTTTGTCATCCAGAGGCCTTCTACATTAGCCTTGACCTCAGAAAAATAAATTCTGAGCAGGAATGGTCCCAGTACTGAGCCCTGTGGCACACCACCATTAACTGGCCTCTTGCTTGTAAATGATAACTGTAGTGGTACACATAAAGCTGTAGTTCTTCTAGCAATTCTTCATACCTTTCTGCTATATTTGCTCTGTACAACTAATCCACTGTGCATAGCACTTTCCCTGGTCTATGTTTCACTTTCAGAGCATACTTATGTTGATCAAGTAGCATACCCTGCAGTCTTGTATCTTGTATGCACCACGTTTAAAGATTTCCTGAATATGTTGTTCATGGATTTTTGGTCTACTTTTGTGGGAATTTCATTATTGTAGACATACTTACAGAATTTATCATGTCCATACACTGTTGCAAACAAATTATTTTCTATATTAGCATGTCTGTTCTGCAGATCTGAAAATGCTCTTGACCACTGGCAAATGGTTTGTTCTCTTTTAGTATCACAGTTTCTATACTATTCTAACTGACACTTATTTGCAGCACAACTGTCTTATTCAAATCATAGTGCATTAGTGCTGATGCTTCTGTAAGAAGATTCTTAAACATTTCAAAACTCTTTTCTATGTTTGCAGTTCCATTCCCAAGCTATATCTTGCTGTAGCAGCATTCTTAGAAGCAATAGTTACCCACATTAAGCATGAAATCTGGAACATATTGCATCATTCTTAGAAATCTCTGTAATGACTAATCATCCTCTTGCTTTAGTATTTATATGGTTGCTTTTTCTATGTATGAGGTCCTTCTGTCATTTGAAGATGTATGTATTTCAGACTTGTCAATTTTATTTTACATTTATTGTTGTTTAACTTGAAACGGTCTTGTATTCATTTACTCGGCAGCTGTATCAGTTTCCTGCTATACTCTTTTCCTGTCTAACTTCATAATAATAGATTACCACTTTTGTTTCCACTGCCTTCCCACTTTTAAAGTGCTCAGTTACATGTGTAACAGGCTCTTGGAAAGACTCTGGTTCTGATTAAATACCAAATGAACTCCAAGGAATATGTGCCTTCATAATAACATATTACATGTTCACAGTCTGAAACTTTCCTCATTGTGCTTTACCTGCCAGAATCCTTGATTACTGCTGAAAATAATTCATTATTTTCTATTGCTCAGACCACTTCTTCACCTGAAGGAATGATCATTAACATCATATTTTTTTTTTTTTTTTTTGCATTGCACCACGCAGATACTAAAAAGCATGTCTGGATCTGCTGCAGCTGCTAACCTCCTTGTCTTATTGGCAAATAATCATTATTACAAGCTGTTCTTCTGCCAGATTCCCCTATAATGTTGTTGATCCACAACTGTATATTTTTAGTCCTTGATTGCTTGTGTAAACTGCTATATTTCCACAAGTAAAATATATCGGAGCAGCATTATTTTAATCACTTTGATTTTCCTGTTAAAGTTTTGAACTTTCACATACCTTAAAATGGTGATCCCTTTGGTTTCTTTTGGAAATATTTCAATACATTAATTTCCACTCTGTAGTAATAAGTGTTTAGAAACTATGTATGCATTAGATTACAAGAACCCTTATAATTTCTTTTTCTGAATGTCATTACCACCAGCTTTGATGCATTGCATTGTAATGCTGATATTTTTTCCAAATTCCATAAACAGCTTCAATACTGGATCAATTTTTTCATTGTTTTTCTCTTATTAGTATGCAGTTACCTGCAAATAGCAAATTTATTTTTTTTACCTTTTTCTTCCTTCTCAAATTTTATTAGCTCATACCTTACTCTCACTACTCATTCCTCCATAACTAAGATAAACACTATAGAGTATAACTGGCAACTCTGTCTTGTACCTCATCTTATGTGACCCTTATCTGAAAAACTCTCATTTATTGAGATTTGAAATAAAAGCTTTTTGAACACAGTTTGTACCATTTGACACAAACTATCAGCCATCTGTGCCACAAAATCTCAAAATGGATCCATTTAAAACCTTTTTGATATTAGAAAGGATGTTCCCCTGCATGATTGCTTGTATCTGCATATTGGAGTAGAGAAGAAACTAAAAAACACCAATTATCTAATAGCTGTCATCCTCTAATAAAACTATGATGACCTGGTTGGATTAAGAATGGGGAAACTCAAAATAATCTTTATTTTAGCTAGACCTTCTGTGTCTAGATTGGTTAGTGAAATTGGTTTGAAGTTCAAAATTATCTCCTTCCACATTTGGGAGAATTGTAGTAACTGTCACTAAAACAGAAAATAGAGTCTTTCCCTCACATCTTATTCTGTTAAATAAACAACACAGTTTATCTATTATAGTTTTTCCACTAGCCAGCTTGTAAAATTCTGCCAGAAATTCAACTGGTCTGGCAGCTTTATTATTTCCTTCTCTGCTATATGTTTCTTTTTTAATTTTAACACCTTTATCGAATCATGACTTATGGCATAAGCAAACATACAGTTATATAAAAGAAAACAAACCTTATTAACATATTCACAGTTTTAAACAATACGCATCAGATGTTAACTTCTGTGCAATTATCATGACTCCATTACATAAATTTCTCAAGTCCTGCTTTCCCTTAAAACCCGCTCCTTCCCAAAACATTATTCTACATGTATTGTTTTCACGATTTCCATTTTTCTATGTAATTTGCTCTTACTCTTTTCCAAAGATTCTACTTCCAGTTCTTTTATCTCGTTACAATATTCACTACTTCAAATACAGCTGGTTTAGACATTGATTTCCATTTTCTAGTAATTGCTTATATGGCAACCACCAGAAAATAAACTGAACAAGGCCTTACCATGTCTGGACAATTCAGATCCTGTATCCCAGCTCAAAAAACAAAAAAAAAAAAACAAAAAAAAAAAAAACATAGTTACACCCATTTGCTCCCCCAATATTTCTGACAGAGTACTCTGTATGGAATTTTTAGATTGCCAAAACTCCTTACAATTCCAAAATATATTTTCCCAGCTATCTCTTTCTTCTCCATCACACCTCCAACACCTCTGCTATATTTCCTGGCTGGGATGCAGGTATCTCACTGGATAATGTGAGCAACTCAAGCTCCTCTTGACTGGTTGGTTAGTATACAAATTGGAATACAGCTTCCTAAATTCATCCCTTATACAGTCATCTTGGTTTCCTATTTTGCCTTCATAATGTTTAATCTCAGCTATTGAGGTTTTTAAAATGTTTTACTTAAAAGACTAGACTATACATTTACTGTTATTTTCAACATGAAACCATCAAAATTCTCACTCTTCCTTTGAAGTTCCATCACAGCCTGAATAGTTAATAGGTCGTATATTCCTGCTTTGATTATAAGTTTTATTTCCCTGAAATGATTAAGTCAATATTGCTTTCCCTGTGCCATTAACTTTAGTATTTATATAACTTGCGCTTTTCATTTCATAGAATTACCTCCATACTTTGTTTGCATTATCCCTTCAGTGCTCATTAATTGCATATGCTAAGAACCTTTACAGCCATAGAATAATCACAGTTGTCAGTGCTTCCCTAGCTTTGATTGTGAATAAATAACAGAAACCAACTGAAAACTAAATATACACAGCTTATTTTAAAAGAAGGATTGTAGCTTCCTTCACACACTTTGTACTTCCAGAATGACCCCTTTTATGACAGGGTATACCACCTTGATTGTAAACTAGTCACAAAACAGTTTAAAAATAAAATCATATATATTTTCAAGCAATACCTTGCCTCTATTATAACACACACATACACAAAAAACATAGACAGATGGTGGGATTCATTAAAGAAAAATGTCCGTGCAGGAACAGTGTAGCTGCTCCTGTATGGAATATGGCCGCCGAGCGATTCAGAAAGCAGCCGATCTGACGTGCATGAGCCTGCTGACACTGTTCCTACATGGAAAGCCATGTAGAATGGTAATTATTTCATTTGCTGGTGAAAACCATGCAAATGAGGTGAATTAGTGATTCAGGAAGCAGGCAGGCATCCGTGCAGGAACAGTGCTAGTTGCAGAAATGTGTTCGGTTACTAACAGAACACATTTCTGAAAATAAAAAAAATGGAGGCATGACAGCTCAAATAAAAGCATGTATTACAAACTTTAGGCATGCCAATTGCCAAATATATGGTCATTGGCATGGGAAAGTGTTTAATTTAATAAAAAAATTAAAGTATTTTTGGCCGATCTCGTACATTTAAGCATAGGGCAGCAAACGTGATTGGGCCGAAAATAAAAAAAATATTAAAACTCAATTCTAGGGTAAATCTGCATTTTGCCATTATAGTCAATGGCATGCAGAATCAAAACATTACCAGAGAACACTGGTTGTCAAGGGGAAAGGCTCCATGTCAGAGCAGTAACTCTGGACTAAGGCAGTGGGGTATGCAAATCAGAGGAAATTTACTGAATCACAAAATATTCACACATATCCACACACTGCACCTAACCATGTAGGTACTAGAACAGGATAGTGTAGGGAGGAGGAGCAGCAAACATGAAAAGGGTGTGTGTCGTGCTTACTGTAAGCACACTGGAGCTCCATTGCCCAGGTTTGGCTTAGCTAAGCACAGCTAAGCAAGGGGGTGTGTCTGAGGCTGTAATATCTTACACCATGAAATGAAGACCGTGTTCACATCCAGTGGAGGGTAATTTCTGCTAAAATGTGTTTACCTTAGCTAAACGGGTGTGCATGGCGTGCACTGGGATTAAAAAAAAAAAAAAAAAAAAAAAACGGAAATAGCAGCATTGTTTGATTTAGGCAGCAAGTTTGTGTGCCATACCTCAAGGCTTAAAAGGGGAGGAAATGAGAAGGGGGGAAAGAAAAAGGGAAATAGCAAAATACAAGTAAAATAGCTGGCAGGTGAAATGTCTCAAAGTCAGCCAATCACACAGGCAGCATCTGCAGCACACCACTATAAACTATGCAAACACCTTCCAGTCTGTTTTTTCCCACAAACTCTGCACCATAGGTGTACACATATGGGGGAATTTTAACTGACAAAACTAGCAAAAAATGTTAGAGGCTGCTATCACTTTGATTTATCAGTATGTGCAAGAGGCCAAGGGTGCTGAGGAAGATAATTCTGACAACTGATTCAGACCGAGGAGGAGGAGAAGAGTGTTCAGACCCAGGGTAACCTACCAGTGGTTACATGATCTGGAGACAGTAGAGAGCTACATGGTGGACAGGGACATAGTTCAGCAACTCAGTAAGCTGCCTCAGACCCAGAACCAACAGAGGGGAGCCCATCCCAGTGGATACCAAGGTATGTGTAGCCTTAAGAATACTAGCTACAGGTACTTTCCAAAGACCAACTGGGGATATCATGGGGGTCTCACAGGCATCTGCATCCAGGATATTCCACTAGTTCCTGGATGCCATGCAACCACATGCCACTGAGCACATTTACTTCCCCAGCACCCATGAGGAGAGGACAAGCAATATGGGTCTCTTCCACCGTGTCGAAGAATACCCGGAGGTACTGGGTGCCATAGACTGCATGCACATCCACATCAAGGCACCACCTGGTGACAAGGGTAGGGTCTACCTAAACTGCAAGGGGTTCCATTCCATCAACTGCCAGGTTGTGTGCAATGCCCAGGGCATTATCATGAATGCATGTGCTGGTAGCCCTAGAAGATATCATGACTCACACATCTGACATTCGTCACAACTGTACCAGGCATTTGTCAGTGGGGGCATCTCATATGGCCATCTGGTGGGAGATGCTGGCTATGCACTGGAGCCATGCCTGATGGCACCCATCAGAAATGCCCACACACACACACACACACACACACACACACACACACACACACACACACACACAAGAATGCCATAATGAGGCACATGCACAAACCAGGATCATTATAGAGCATGTGTTTGGGATGCTCAAGTCACGGTACTTCTGTTGTGACACATCCGGTTTAGCCTTGCAGTACTCTCCAGCCACATGTGCACGCATGTTCATAGTATGTGCCATGCTGCACAATATGATCCTGCAGAAACAGCTGCAGCAGTAACAAAATGGGGAAGGGCCACATAGCCCCCTACCATTGCCAAGGTCTCCACAGGCACAGAGGGACTCAGAGGAGGAACATCCTGAGCCTGTCCTTGTAGGCAGACAGAGGAGTGCCCAGTATGCCCTGGCCTTATCAAAGAGGCAACGAATAGCACATGCACTGACACTGTAGGGACCGAGGGATTGATATATCTCTCTCTGACTCGCACACACAGTAATATGGATACCAAACATCACACCGCCTATACCTTACCATGTATAGGCAGTATACTGTGTGCATCCAACATAGTCAGCCCTCAAGCACTGTCCTCACAACTGCCTCAGGCACAGGGTAAGTCAGTCTTCTTAACAATAAATGAATGGAGTAGAATGCTCTGATAGCATATCTATGGTATTAATGCAAGCATGCAAAGAAATGGGGTGGCTTACTGAGATAGCAGCAGACAACTGACAGCTTTGTGGGACAGCAGGAAGTGTACACCCAGTACCGGCTTACCCACATGATGCAGTACCACCCTAGTTGACAAATACAACTGCAGTATATGTGGTGAGTCAGATAACTGGGGGGGTCATAGGTCACATGCATAGATGTCAAAGTGGG
The DNA here is from genome assembly GCF_019279795.1 of Protopterus annectens. Classification (NCBI taxonomy): domain Eukaryota; kingdom Metazoa; phylum Chordata; order Ceratodontiformes; family Protopteridae; genus Protopterus; species Protopterus annectens. Next base: position 85,985,007 of record NC_056730.1, on the reverse strand, counting down.
GGACCCATACTCACCCCCAGCCTCACCCAGCAGATCAGCTGTAGAAAAACATACAGAAATGTCTGGCAAATGCCCCCACATGGCTACATCCATGAAATTGCCTACAGGCTTACACAGTGATATCACAGCAGGTCTGGTAGTGGCAGTATGGCTCTGAAAGGTAAGAAGTCTGAAACTAAAAATGTTTATGCCAGAACAATCTGACCTGTGTTCGATACTGTTATGCCTGTAGTCTCAAAGACAGTGCACACCACTATGCTAAATGGGACCAAAATGTTAATCAAATATCTGTGCAAATGTGTATTGTGTACTGATGTGCCACCCACCCATAGTCCCATAGAAATGCAGTAACATGTTCCTAGCCTTAAGCAGCACCCAGACGTCAACTAGAGTGATGGATCAACACAAACAGAAAGCAAATGTCAGTAACACCCAGTCAACTTACCGGTTCCATCCCAAGGGTGTACACTGCCTAGGGGCCTGGGAACATATGATCATCAGAATGCACTGCCTTGCTACAGATGGCTTGCATCTGTCACACCTGGCCTACAGGCCTCTGGCAAATCCCCATGTCTCACCCACAGTGCCACCCACAGTGCCCTGTTAGGGAGTGTCATGGGGTCCATAACACCAACATAGCACAGTCTATAAAATACAAAGAAAAGCCATGCTGCTAACTGCTAGGAGCAAACCTGCCAGCCTCAGAGAGCCAAAAATCTGGACAAAGCCATAAATAATGGGGTGATAAAGGTCCAAAATGAAGAACACCTTTGAAATACTGCTCTAATAATGTTAGAAAGTTGATGGAATGATTGCATTAGCATGGAATGTCTGAAGGGTATGAAGTCTGAAACTGCAATGTCAACTATCAGTAATATCTGACTTCAACTCTTAATGACTTGGAAAACACTTTTTCTTGAAAACCACACTCGTTTGGGTAACCAACCAGATATATGAATCATGAATCTGGACATTCTGTGAAACTCTGTACAGTCGACAGGCAGGGCTAGGAGTCTAAACACGGGAATGCACTCATTGCAGACAGTCCTAACCCTGGACGATGGTGACATGTCTGCACCCACAGAACCCTGGCCCACAGCCATGGGGAGTAACACACCCTTCTCTGATCACTCATTCTATGCAACATCCTGACCTTAAAATGTGGCCGGTCAAGCCAAATGAGGTGGGCCATACATATATGTGAGACACACACACACACACACACACACACACACACACACACACACACACACACACACACACACACACACACACACACCCCTCCAGGCTGGTCAAACAGTCTGATATACACAAGACCCTCCAAGTGCAGTCAACCTTTGAGAAGACCCCTATGCAAAGTACTGGTAGCTGTAGGCCAACATATCTGACCCAGGAGCCCCCCCCCACATATCTTATCCCCTACAAATCTATTTGGAGTTTGCCTGTCACCCTGACCCTGCTTGACTTATATTACCCAACCGTGGACTGGACATCAAACCATGCCAGAACAGAAATGCACAGATATTCCACCATTGTAATATATAACCAAGGTGCTGGACCTTTTTCACAGCTCCAGCAGTCAATTGGTTGTAGGCACAGCTCTCAACAGGCCAGATTGTGTTAGAATGCCTAGCATTTGACCCATAATATTGGTGTGTACATCATCCATCCTGTATTCCTCTGGTAAATCACTGTGATGATCTGAGGAGGTATGTCACGAGGTACTGAAACAATACATGACAGTGTCAAACGTCATATATGTCAGATGTCTGCTAAAACAAACCCTGTAACTCTAGCAATCCATACATTACTAAGAGAAATAGTTACAATCACCATATGGCCCAATTGTCTCCCCATTTGGATAGGCTATCTCCAGATATCCGGCATCAACAGGTTGAGAGGTATGGCTTTAGCACAAAACAAACCGGACTGGAGTACAACAATTCCTGGAATGGAGTCCCACATATAGAAGGTCACACTGGGCATGCTCATACACTTAGAGAATTCTCAGTAGACTCTAGGAATTAACAGGCCTTTCCCACCCAGTGCACTTCCCATTGCCCTACTTTAGCAGTCCTGAAGATATTTGTCACCACAGAAGTACCTTTCATCAGGCTTTAACCTTATAAGCTTTGTGATGCATGTGATGACTGTGTAACACTATAGTACAAATAATTAGTTAGGTAGGAGTTTTAATCTCAGTCCTGGCAAATGTAAAAGTGTGTGTGTGTGTGTGTGTGTGTGTGTGTGTGTGTGTGTCTGTTTATAAGTTAATGATTTTGGGTCCATTTAAACCCAGTACACTTCCCATTGCCCTACTTTAGCAGTCCTGCAGATATCAGTCACCTTAGAAGTCCCTTTTGTCAGGTCTCAGCCCTATAACTGCTGTGGCACATGTGAAAACTGTAACACTATAGTACAAATAACTAGTTAGGTAGGAGTTTTAATCTTAGTCCTGGCAAATATAAAAGTGTGTGTGTTTTATAAATTAAGATTTTGGGTCCATTCAAACCCAGTACACCCCTCATTGCCCATCTTTAGCAGTCCTGCAGATATCAGTCACCTTAGAAGTCCCTTTCGTCAGGCCTCAATCCTGTAAGCTCTGTGGCTCATGTGATAAATGTATAACACTATAGTTATAAGCAACTAGTTACGCAGGAGTTCTAATCCCAGTTCTGGCAAATCTGTGTGTGTAAGTGTGCATATAAAGTATTTTGTGGCCTCTCTCACCCAGTGCATCACTCATTGCCATACTTTACAAGCACTGATGATGTTCCTCACCTTAGAAGTACCTTTGGACAACCTTCACTCTATAAGGTCTGTGACACATGCGATAAATGCGTAACACTGTAGTAGCAATAAATAGACAGGTAGGGGTTCTAATCTCAGTCCTGGCAAGTGTGTGTGTGCAAAGACAGTATCCTGTCTGTGGGGGGGATTGTTGTGTTTGTGTGAGAACCATATCCATTGTGGGGCAGATTTTGCTACTTTTTGCTGTTGCCCACCCAGTATGTATCCCAGTGTCCACATTATAAGACCCACAGTTGTCATCCACTGTAGAGGGACCTGTAGACAGTCTGCAGCCCTATAAGCATTGTGCCATGTACAATAACTATGTGACAGTATGAAATAAATAACAAGATAGGCAGCCCATCTAATCCTTAGATATCACTCCCAAACACACTCAGGTAGGCAGCAAGCCCTACATCATTAGGTGGCCTGCAAACTGGCTCACAGATAGAACCCACAGTGTGAAAACAGCAGACTCCATGTCAGACTGCTGAACAGTCATGAGTGGAGTCCCACAGGTTGTGGACCTGGGTCCCCTCATGTTTGGGATCCACACCTCTGAGAACAAGCCCAATATGAAGTCACCCTGACTGACAATGTTTGCAGATAACTACAAGGTGGGTGCCCCCCCACTTGAGGTTGACATCCTTCACAAAGGCTTCTCTGAGACCTATGACTGTTGTAGAACCCTGGACATAAGCTCAATGCCAGATGATGTGCCGCCATCCCGTTTGGGTACAACATGGTTCCCATAAAGTAATACATTGATGGTAGTCCACTGAACACTGATGTTGGCATAAGGGAACTGGGAACACAGGTTGACAGTGAGCTCTCTGTTGATCACCACAGTGCTACTGTCTTCCGAAAGTCCTTCCATGTGTCACTTCTCCTGACTAAGGGTGTTGAATCTGGGAAGTAAAAGGACAGAGTTTCCTTGTACTCTCCCCTCAGTAGGCCAATCAATGTGTACTATGGCCCATTTGCCATGTACCCCACTGGACACCTGCAACAACAGGAGAGGCTGCAAATGTACCTCACAAAGAGGATCGTAAGTACTACACACTTGCCCCATATGGACAGATTGCAACAACTCTAATGAATCTCTGTCTCATATTGGCTACTTAGGTGCAATCTCTGCTTGATATATGCAGCCATGTCTGACCCAACCCTGTGAGGAATGCTACATCAGAAGAATCCAATCTGTCCACACACCATGCCCCACATACCTCAACCCCAACCTCACAATCAACAGGACATGCTAGAGGGACAGGTTCACAACCCAGAGACTGGCCATGCTATGGAATAGACATCACATATATGTCAAGCAGAGAACATCACTGGCCCTCTTCAAGAGAAATCTGGAGGAGTGAATGGGGAATAGAATACACACCCTTGGGATCACTCCAGTGACTATACTCACTAGACACACTGGAGAGTATTGTCAGGTGGCATGATGCCAGTATATTCCCATGGGCTATACTTGTAAACCTCCATGGTCATTTGCCAAGTACACACCTATGAATCTTTGAACCTATGGATTTTAGTACTGTCAAATGTGTGTGTGCATTAGCATGTATAAAAGTGCAGATGAGTGTGTAAACATGGGGGTGAGAGTAGTTGGTGGCCCATCTCACCCAGTACAACTGCCATTGCCCTACCTTACAAGTGCTGTTATTCACTATATAGGTACCTTGGGATACTCCCCAACCTATAAACTCTGCAGTGTGTGCGGTAACTGCATAACACTATAATACCAATAACTACATAGCTAGAGGTTCTAATATGAGTCCTGGCAAATGTGTGTGTCTGTGTATTATTGTGTGTAAGTATGTATATGTGTAGGTTACAGTATTTTGTGGCCTCTCTCACAGAGTACATCACCCATTGTCATAATTTGCAAGGCCTGGTGATGTCCCTCACCTTAGATGTACCTTTGGACAAGTGTCACCCTATAACCCCCGTGGCACATGCGATAACAATGTAGTAACAATCAATAGATAGGTAGGGGATCTAATCTCAGTCCTGGCAAATGTGTGCGAGAGAAGACTATCTTGTGTTTGTGTGAGAACGATATCCATTGAATGGGCATGGCTTCATATTTTATGCCATGGTACAAACAGTACACATTCCTAGGTCTACTGTATGAGGTCCGCTGTTCACATCAACTGTAGTAGTATCTGTAGACACTCTTCAGCCCTTTAAGCCCCATGCAACAGTATGGAATAGTATGGTATGAATAACAAGGTAGGTGGTCTGCTAATGACAGCACTGGCAAGTGTTTGTGTTTATGTGTGTGCATTGGTGTGTATAGCAGTGGTTGTGAGTGTGTAGACTTGTATGTGACACTATTATGAGTACTCTCACACCCAGTATACCCACCATTGCCATACCTCATAAGGCCACATGATGTTATTCACCTTACAGGTACCTTGTAACACTCATCACACTAGTAGTCCTGTGCCACCTGCAATAACTGCATAATAGTGTGGTACCATGACTTGATGGGTAGGGGCTCCAAACACAACACTGGCAACTTTGATCCTGTATGTGTGTGTGCGTGTGTGTGTGTGTGTGTGTGTGTGTGTGTGTGTGTGTGTGTGTGTATGTGAACAGTATTCTCTGTGTGTTTGGCTGACACAATATCCTCTGGGGTTGAGGGCGTTACCAATCTGAGGTATGTTCCACCCACCATACTTACGATTATCCACTCTACAAGAGCTGATGTCAGCCACCACAGACTTAGATACAACCCCTGAGCCCTATAAGCTGTGAGGCCCATGCAAGAACTGTTACACAGACCTGGGAAATGTGTGCAGATACAGTTGTACCTCGGCTACAACATGGTCGATATGTTACAACACTGCCATACTCCTTAATGGTGATGTCTGCAGGGCCACATCCTGATGACACACAGACACCTGGAACACAAACAGAATGTAGCATGTGAGAACATATTCACTTAGTGTTACTAACACCAATAATGCATCATGGCTGAAAAGGTACACACACACTGTGATGTGTACCCATTACAATGCCAGATGACAGCACTTTACACAGCATTAAATAGCTACACTCTACTAAAGTCACCCTGTGCATCAGACCCATATTAGCATGTCCCTGCATCTATAGTATGGATGGCGGGGATGTGGCACAGGTATCATCATATGTACAGGGTGTTGTGTGGGTTTGCCAGAAGCCTAGGCTGGGCCATATGGTTGACATCATGTGTGTGTGCTTGGGGGGGTGTTCATTACATGGGCTGTGCAGGGGTAGTGTGTGTGTGTGTGTGTGTGTGTGTGTGTGTGTGTGTGTGTAGGTGACTTGTCTGATGGTGATGTGTGTGTGTGTGTGTTTGTATGCACACACTCACACCATGGGGGCACCCTATACAGGGGTATTTTGGACAGCTGTGAGCCGTACATGGCAGGGTGTACAGTTCACCATCTCTGGTCATGGACATGAGAACTGGGCCTGCCAGGGGTATCACCAGCACCACCAGGGCAGAGTCCAGATGCAGTACTACTCCCCGATGGTGACTGCTGCCTGCTGGATTTGCGTCTCTGTTGGGACCGGCCAGGATGACTTGCCCATGGCCTGCTGCCATCATGGCATGGACAGCACCCCCCCTCAGCAGTGCTAGTGGTACTGCCAGTACAGGAACATGATGGTGCATGGCCAAGTAGACCCTCAGCTGATTGTGGTGATGCCCTACATCCACATGGCTGCTGGCCATCATCCTCCAAACACTCAAGCACAGATATTCCATGGTCAAGGATTACCAAGGTCTCCCCCCACTATCTCTCCATTACCTCAGTATGCTCATGGATGGCTGCAGTAAGTTCATGAATATCACCACAGACAGCAGGGATGTGCTCATCCACAACCATGCATATATGTCTGGTGTTACGTTCATTACATGCTTGTGCCTCCATGACAACCCAAAACATGCATCTGGTGACTGCTGCTGTGGCAGTTGCAATAGGGGCATGATGGGCTGCAATCCTCCTCTGAGCACCCCTGCCGATCTGCTTGTGTGGGACCTCACCAGAACTCTGGTAGTATGGCTAGTGCTTGCACCCACACTTGCCATAGTTACCACAGTAACCTGTTCTATGCCTCTGCCTGTCAACTGTCCATTATCTCTGGCCACTGGTGATGGGGTACATTTGGGCATTGTGACTGTGTACAGGGATGGAGTTGACAATAGTGGGATGCCAAACAATGGCACAGATTCAGCCCCTGACAACCCCACCTCTGCCTCAATATGAGTATCATCATGGTCAGAGTCTGCAGAGACACTGACATTAATATCAGAGTGGGAGGGACCGCAGCCACCATGTCCACCTGAAAGGGCAAAATAACATATGTAAATTACTACAAGCACTATAAGGTTTGCTGGTATATAGACACACACACACACACACACACACACACACACACACACACACACACACACACACACACACACACACAGGTGAGGTGCCACCTCACATTAGCCGACTGGGGATATTCATGACACACAGTCAGGCAAGAACATACACACTCTGGACAGACCCTCAGAATCATGCAGTGCAGCCCTTTCCAATTACTGTTACTACTAATATACACCACTGGGATACGCGAGTGGTGTTGGTAGGTGATGGCCCTTCACCTAGCACATGCTGCACCCATGTAAATTATTGCAGTTCATCTGTATAGTACTGTGGCAACTCCTACAGAATATACCTCTCAACTGTACAGGTTTTTGCTGAATGTTTAGATGTATGGTTCATATGTTTGGTCTGTTCCCCATAACTGCTGTGTTTGTCTGATACATTACTGGGTTGACCTGTGGATTGGTGGCATTAATTAATGTCCTAATTTGAGGTGCAGACTGCATAACCTGCAGTACATGTATGTTAAAACAAAGCTGGTTACTCAAACAACCTCCCAAGCTTACAGTGGATATAGTAAGTGTACACACACCTGTTAATATGCCATGTTTTTGTGATATATCACATGGGACCTCAGAAATCAGGTCATAACATTGCCATCATTTCATATGACATATAACCTGTGCAATCCAACTGAAGAACATACACACCAGTTACAGGTAACATATGGTAAATGAAATAGGTACAATAGGCTAGTTGCATGAGTCTGCACACCCTGAAAGTAATACTCTGTTAAAGCCCCTTTTGATTTAATCACAGCATTCAGTCCTCTTGGGAAGGTGTCTATCAGCATGGCACATCTTGACTTGCCAATGTTTGCACACTCTCCCTTGCAAAACACCTCCAACTATGTCAGATTGCAAGGGCATCCCCTGTGCACTGCCCTCGTCAGGTATTGAAGCTATTGGATGTAGGTGTGGATGCTGGCTGGGCCAGTGCAGAACATTACATGTGTTCTGGTGAAGCCATCATTTTGATAATTTGGATGTATGGTTTGGCCCATTGTTGTGTGGAAAGGTGTAATTCTTCACCATCCACAGCTATGTGGCAGGCATAAGAAGGATTGGAGCCACAAGTGACCAGTGTTTGTAACTGCTCATAATCTCCTCCAACTTGGCTACAGCCCCAGTACAGCAACCTCAAAACAGGACACTTCCATCACCATGCTTCGCTGTGGGAGTGGTGGTGTTGTGGTGATGTGCAGTGGTGTTATTGCACCAAATAAACCTGTCAGAATTGTGGCCAAAGAGTTCAACCATGGTCCCATATTACCATAACACATTTTCCACTTGCTTTTTGGAGACCTGATGTATAGTTTTCAGACTTTCTCCAAACCTGGATATTGTTTGGTATGAGGAACTGCTGCCATCTTCCAACCCTACCCTATAGGCAAGACATATGGAGACCATGGAAGATTGTTGTGACATGTAGTACACACCCAGTACTTGCCGGAGATTCCTGCTACTCCTTCACTGTTGCTGTAGGGCTCCTGGCAGCCTCCATGGCCAGTTTTGGTCTTGTATTCTTATAGAATTTGGTGGGATGTTCACTCCTTCACAATGTCACTGTAGAGCCATATTTTCACCACCTTTTGATGACTGTCTGCTCTGTGTTCCATGCTACGTGCAATGTTGTGGAAATGTTTTGGTACCCTTCTGTAGGCTGATACATCTCAAACATGTGGTTTCTTAGAAGCTTCATCAGCTCTATGTGAACCATGGCTGTTGCTGTAGAAGACAACTGGGTATATGTGAGAATAATCCTGGTAGGACAGCTGACTGTTATTTGCTGTTAATCAAAGAGTCTCTGTAATTGATGGCAGGTGTGTACCCAATAAGATGTACTGCTGTAGTTATATTGAAAGCTGCCTCAACACAGTAGTAGCTTCAACCTGTGCACACATATGCATCTAGGTTGTTGCACTATTTTGTGTCAGTATCGTTCCCCTGACAGATTTGTTTGCTTTACAATTAAATTGTACAGGTTATAGGTCACATGAAAGGTTGACAGTATTTTGAAGTTTTCTATTGTGCTCTCATTTTTGTATATCACAAATACCTGGCATTCTAACAGGTGTGTACACCATTTATATGCACTGTATATGACTAAATTATAAAATATGAGCCTAGTTTTGGGCCTTGGTCCCCCCATTTTGTCAGTCTTTGTCCAGATGTCCTGCAATGACAGGTTGTGAGGTATGCCACAGATATGTGACATCTCCTGCAAATAGGCCCCTGTGATGGCCACCATGATACAATGCAGTAAACACCACCACAAGTGAACATGCAGATATTGCCAAATGGCTGAGTGTAACAATTGTGTGCATGGTCACATGCATTAACTTTAGCATGCCTGGGGAACTCGTGAGCCACAACAGGAAAATCCCATACTTACCGGCTTCACGCTGCTGTCCATTGTGCGGACCAGAGGGACCTATGTAGTTGTGAGGGAGAGTTATTGTCAGCAGATTCACGTTAGGCATTGGTACAAGATGAATGCTACATTTCTGCACAGGTACAGTGCACACTATGATATTACACAATTTGCTGTTCTTCACCACAGATGTGCACTTGTGTGCATTAATAAACCCCACCCACTAGACTCTCTAGAAGACAGTTTAAATGCTAACTCATTGCATTGATGTGCACTTTGGCTTTACCTTGACGCTCCTTGCCTATTGCCTGGGTGCCACCCACCTCCACGACTGCTGTTACCCCTGTTTGAGGTTGTGTGGTGGCTACCCCAAGGTTGGCAAGGAGCTTCTCTGTCACTCTAAGTGGGACCTGTGTGGGTGGCCCCTTACCGGTAGCAGTATGGTCCCATGCTACAGCAGCAGCCCTTTGCCAGACATGATGTATCAGGTCAGTTGCTCTATGCCTAACCTGATCATATGTGCACCTATGGTGGTCCAAGATGTTCACTCTGTGGATGATCTCATCCCACAGGGCAGTCCGCTCCCACAGATTTTGCCATCTCTGGCCAAAACAGATGGCATAGTTTAAGATTACAGCTTCTGTCATGGCTGCTGTCTCCACATCGCTGTAAGGTGGTTGCTGCTGCATGGCACCTGGAAGACATAAACAAGGAAACACATCACAGGACCTCAGACATTTCCCAGAGATCTTAACAGATCTTAACAGAGCTAGCGCAGGAAAATTGACTATCATTAGCTAGCACTTACAAACACATCATACCTCCATACCTAGCAACACTGAACATGCATTGTACTCCTGGTCCTGATGTGTCATGTTCCCCCCAATGAGGGCCAGTACATTGCATAAACCACCACTCATCATTCACGATTGTGTAGAGGGATGACAGTGGCCATATTCCTTGCAGATGGGATGGCAATGGTGCTCAGGCAGTGTGTAAAGAGCTGGAAGCATATGCCTGGGTTTATGAAGGATGCAGACAGGAATGTTATCAGGCCCCAAGGGGGCTTGCTTTTGTTAACTTTGATTAGGCAGTTTTCACCTGATCCATGATGATGATGGTAGTGATGAGTCTGGTGTGCATATCCACCTATACTGATGGTGAACCAGGCGGGTGATGTTTGCCCTAAACTTGTCTGCAGCAGTTTGGCTGTAGCTATGGTGTGTGTGCCTGTGGTGTGATTGACCACCTTTACAGGGTGGGTTAGATTGTTGCCTCTGAGACTACACACATATGTGAAGATGGCCTTGTGATTGCCCTTAGTGGATGTGTCCAATTTGTACTCATAGTTAGCCTTACAGTAATCCACATGTGACCTAATATGCTCATTTAGACAAAGGTTGACATGCTTGCCAGTTGGTGCATGATCCTACTTTGCCCTGTATAGCCAATATAGCATCCCATTATGTGCTTTGTGCATTGCTGCTGTCCAGTGAAGGGGATTACTCTACTTTGGTGGAGACAGGTTTTACAAGTCAGGTATTGCTGACACCATACAGCTATGTGGGGGGTCATATATCTGTTTGTAGTAGGCATGGACACAAGGTCATAACACTGTTGGACACCTCTCCACTTTCAACTTGGTACTCATGCATATTCTAGTACCCATGTCTGTGTCAGGGCAATGCAACAAACATTAGCTGTAGAAGTGTAACTCTGTTGGATGCACAGAAACTAAGATTACACATGTGTACAACATGTACAGCTTATTTATCTGACATTTTACATCCCATGTCAGTTGTTATGAGGCAGCCAGGTACACCTACCCATGCATATATACGCACAGGTAATACCTGCTATCCATTTCTGTTCTATGTCAGTATGGCACACTGTAATTACAGTCTTGCTGCTCAGTCAGTCATGTCTGTTATGGCAGGACATCTGGAGGACACTGCACATACATGGTGGACTATGAGCCAAAATTAGTGACACTTTCTTCATATTGTTGTAACACATGTACGTCATTTGATAGTGCAGTAGCCTTTGCATTCACAGACATACCCTGGAGATTGTCTGATGCTCATATGGCAGGCAGAGAGGAGAAAGGCTAGTAGTGTGGTAATGAGGGTAGGAACTGTTAATGTTGTGAGTATGACTGGTATGGGGATAGAGCTAGCTGATATGATGGGCTGAGGAAAGCTGGATATATTGTGTGTGCCAGAGACCAGATGGAAGGGGTGTACAGCTGTGTGTATTGGAGTCATGTGCAGTTCTATCATGGTGTGTATGGGAGGGGAACTGGTGTAGGGGTTAACCTGAAGGAACATTATGCCAACAGTGTTTGTGGAGGTGATAAGAGTGTCGGATAGAGTGATGTTTAGGAGGCTGGGAATTGATGGTGTACTGATGACAGTTGTTAGTGCATATGCTCTGCTAATTGTGTGTGATGGATGAGATAGATGTACTTTGGTGTGGTTGGATGAAGTGGTGATGAGTGTACCCAAGGGTGAGACAGTGGGGACTGGAGCAGATTTCAATGGGCATGTTGGTGAAGGGGACAGAGGGGATGCAGAAGCGATGGATAGGTATGGTGTTAAGCAAAGGAATACAGAAGGTGAAATGGTGGTAGAGTTTGCAAAAGAGGTTGGACATGGCTGTGGTGAATACATAGTTTTGCAAGATTGCGGGGCATAGGGTGACATACAAGAGTGGAGGAAGATGCACACAGGTGGATTATCTCCTATGTAGGTGGCCTGTTTGATGGGGATTGATAAATGTAAAGTGGTGACAGGGGAAAGTGTAGTTAGGCAGCATGGAATGTTGGTCTGTGGGATGATGTTGGTGGTCAAGAAGAGGGGGAGGAGTGTGAGGGCAGCACCATGGATCAAATGGTGGATACTGAGAAAGGGTGACTGTGAGGTTGAGTTCAGGAAAGAGTTAAGACAGGCAGTGGGTACAGTGAAGAGTTAGCAAATATCTGGGTAACTGCATCCGAGCTAGTAAGGGAGATGAGTAGAACAATGCTTGGTGGGACATCTGCACAGAGGAAGGAGGACAAGGAGACCTGGAGGTGGAATGAAGGAGTACAGGGGTGTATACAGAGAAAGAGGCTGGTCAAGGAGAAGTGGGACTTTCAGACAGATGAAAAAAGTAGACAGATGTGTAGGGAGATGGGGTGCATGGCAAAGAGAGTAGTGGCAAAGGCTGAGGATGGGGCATCTGAAGGGTTGTATGTAAGGTTGGACACCAAGGATGGAGAATAAGATCTGTACCAATTGGCTAGACAGAGGCATGTAGCTAGGAAGGATGTGCAGCAAATAAGGCTGATAAAGGATAATGGTGGAAATGTACTCACAAGTGAGGACTGTAAACAGTACTTTGATGGGCTGTTGAATGGAGAGAATAAGAGAGAGAGAAGGTTGGATGATGTGAGTATGGTGAATCAGGACTTTCAATAGATTATCAAGGAGGAAGTAAGGATAGCTATGAAGAGGTTTAAGAATGGAAAGGCTATTCATCCAGATGACATACCTGTGGAAGCATGGAGGTGTTTAGGACAAATGGCAGTGGTCTTTTTAACCGGATTGTTTACTGTAATCTTGGAAAGTGAGAGGATGCGTGAGGAGTGGATAAAATGTGTTTGGGTACAGATTATGAGAATAAGGGTGGTGTGGAAAGCTGTAGTAACTACAGAGGGATAACACTGATCAGTCACAGCATGAGGTAATGGTAAAGGGTGGTGGAAGCTAGGCTAAGAAGGGAGGTGAGGATTACTGATCAGCAGCATGGTTTCATGCCAGGAAAGAGCAGTACAGATGCAATGTTTGCTCTGAGAATGTTGATGGAGATGTACAGAGAAGATCAGAAGTAGCTGCATTGTGTCTTTGTGGACTTAGAGACAGCATATGACAGGATGCCTAGAGAGGAGTTGTGGTATTTTATGAGGAGGTCAGGAGTGGTGGAGGAATCTGTAAGAATGCTACAGGATATGTACAAGGCTAGAGCAACAGTGGTGAGTTCTGCACTGGGAGTGACAGATGCATTTAAGGTGGAGGTGGGAGCACATCAGGGATCAGCTATGATCCCTTTCTTATTTGCAGTGGTGATGGACAGGTTGACAAACATGATCAGACAGGAGTCCCCATAGACTGTGCTGTTTGCAGATGACATTGTGGTCTGTAGTGAGAGTAGGGAACAGGTTGAGGAGACCCTGGAGAGGTGGAGGTTTGGTCTAGAGAGGGGAGGAATGATGGTCAGCAGGACTAAGACAGAATATATGTGTGTGAATGGGAGGGAGGATAGAGGAATGGTGAGGATGCAGGGAGTAGAGTTTGCAAAGGTGGACAGGTGTAAATACTTGGGAACAACAGTTCAGAGTAATGGTGAGTATGGGGGAGAGGTGAAGACAAGAGTACAGGCAGGATGTGGGTGGTGGAGAAGAGAGTCAGGAGTGATTTGTGACAGAAGAGTACCATTAAGAGTGATAGGGGAGGTCTACGAGAGGGTAGTGAGACCAACTATGTTATATGGGTTGGAGACACTGGCATAGAAAAAAAGGCATGAGTCAGAGCTGGACGTAGCAGTGTTAATGATGTTAAGATTTGCACTGGGTGTGATAAGGGTGGAAAGGATAAGGAAAATGTATGTTAGGGGGTCAGCCCATATTGGACAGCTTGGGAACAAAGCCAGAGAGTGGCAGGATTATGTTGGTTTGGCCATGTGATAAGGAGGTATGCTGAGTATATATGGGAAAGGATGAGGCTGCCAGGTAAGAGAAAAAGAGGAAGGCCTGAGATAAGGTGTATGTATGTGGTGATAGTGGACATGCAGGTGGTTGGTGTGACAGAGCAAGATGCAGAGGACTGGAAGACATGGAGACAGATAATCTGCTGTGGTGACCATTAATGGTTACAGCCAAACGAAAGAGAAGGTGATATTGTAATGTCAGTGTTCGCACATTTACAATTATTTACCAGACATAACACAACTCTTGATGACATAAGTACAGATATGAGGCATGTGTCTATATTATATTAGTGAACACTTGAAATAGTGAACGCTATATAATCGACCCAAACACTCCAAAAATCCAAAATGTCGAACACATGGATCAGTGTTTTTTTTTTCCCCAGGGAAAAAAATCATTGATCCATTAAAAAAAAAAAAAAACACACAAACACAAAATAAAGTGGGGGGCTTTGCCCCCCACTCCCCTGATTCCCCCTACTTAAATATACCAACTCCAAGATAGCACCACAGCGGAGGAAATGACAAAGTCCTGAAAACTGCCCAGTGATTTTTTTCCCTAGGAAAAAAAAATCACTGTTCCATGCTTTCAGAATTTTGCCATTTCATGTAAATACATTTGACGAAACAGCATTTGCAATTTTAAGCATTCACTTAAATAATAGGAACCCTGAGGCACACATATGGTCAGTGTACATAACACTGGACAGTTGAATAGTATGAGCTCAGTATATCGCATGCAGTTCAACACATACAGCTGCAACAGTATTTCAGTATGCAAATACCCTGTATAGGTCCATCACATGTCTGAGACAAACATGTATATCATATTTGTATTCACAATTAACATATGGATATCTGTGACATCTCAGTAGCTGGCTAGCAGTGTCACAGTCAGAATTGTGCAACACACACTCCAGTAGTGGTCATATGTGAGTCATCCTTTCCTGTGGTGACTCAGGGCCCTGAGCTGTGTTCTGTGTCACTGCAGACAGACACAGATGCTATGACAATAGGTTCTCCTCAGTAATATATCAGTACAGCATTTGTTGTTGAGACATAATATTTTCTGAACCTCCTATTTTCCACATTTACATACCCCCTTTTACATTCCATTACATGCTTAATTGTTTGATATACCTGTGTTTTTTTTTTCGGTTCAGTTGGTATAATCCATCAGGTTTAGTGTGTGCATGTGTGTGTCTGTTTGTTTGTTTGTTTGTCTCTCTCTCTCTCTCTGAGACAGATGTAGGATATACATCTGTTTTGTATAGGCAGCAGCTTGCCTTTTGTAGGTAATACTCATGAGCAGTTGATGGCCTGTGCACCAGTTGGAGTCCCCCACTTGCTAATTGCATGTAGAACAGTTGGGGTATCATTCCCATACTCAATAGCATGGAAGCACACTCCTATAACTGAGTACTTCATGTGGGCGTTACCCCTTTTCCTTGCATGTGAGGAGTATTTCATGGAGGTCTGTAACAGCATCACAGAGGGTAGTTGGAAATACCTCTTACAACAAACACTGTGGAGACAGCCCAACAAACTGGGGGAGAATGTTCCAGACATAGGGACAGAATGTAATTATTGCTGTTATACAGTTGAAGTAATGCTAGTTTGACAGGGTTTATGTGGATATGGCTGCTCTGCATGAATTTAAGTGTGACAGTGTTATGTGGTTGACATAGCTATCTACAGACTGGCCAGAGTTTGGGCTCTTATATTTGGTGTGTTACTCCACATTTTTTTTACCCTTGGAAATTCAGTAGCATACTCTTACAATTGCAGTTATAAATGGTAACATCCATGTGTGTTTCTGACTTCATATCCCTCAGAACAGATATGTTACAATAACCCTGTTACACCAGCAACTTTCTCAGATTATAACAGCAATATGTCAATAATGCTCCTGTGTTTGGGACTCTGCCCCCAAGTATGTCAGGCTTTGTCCAGATGTCATGAGGTAAGAGGTGGATAGGTATAGTATATCATTATATAGTGACTTCATTCCTGATATCATCCCAGTGATGTATCAGACTGACAGACATGTTATGTGTAGGAGGCCTTATATATGAGTACAAAGCTTGGACATTCTGTGGGACTCTATACAGTTGAGAGGACTGTGTATTTCTGGCAATTGTTAACAGACTGTCAGGATTGTGTAGCAGTGTATTGTGAATGTGTTATTTGGCCTGTGTAGGGAGGGGGTAGATGTAAGTGTTATGGGTCATTTGCTATCTTATTTTGCATGCTGCTCCAGTTTCTGGTGCTCTATCAGCTGTATATGTTTGTAGGGGTAGACTGACATATGTGCCATACCACAGTCAGGCACCAGACTTCACTGTGAATTGGGCCAGTATATGTAAGGGTAGTGTGTGAGTGGCAAACATGCTGATGATTTCATTCACACAGTCCATATTCTTTACTGTTCATGTAGCTTACCAGGATGTCACTTTGAATTTGGTGAGATTGGTTCTGGGTATGCACTTTCACGCTGGTGTCTCTTGGTCAGTGCTGTTACATCCCTGTAGTGCCTGATATATTTGCAATTACATGTGTATTCCCCCATAGCAAAATTGGGTTTGTGTTGTGTCAGTCTGCCTGTAGTTTAGCCAGTACTTGGTGACATGCCTAGCAGCTCAGTGTAGTTTCCCTACTGTGATGTTATGTCCAGATATTTATCAGATGTACTGTTGCCTGGCCACCATACATGTTGTGTATTTCTGACACATCAGTGGGATGATGTGAAGATTTATGTCAGTAACTAGTGGAGAGTAGTGTGATTTTGGACTTGGGCTATTCCAGTCAATATATGTTACAACAGATGGGTGGGTGTTACTGCATCAACTGTGTCACCTTATCTGCTCCAGTATTTGGGATATGTTCCTAGTTTCATGTCTTTAACACCCCCCCATTTGTCAGGCCTGGTCCAGATTTGTTGGACTAAGGGGTTCTGAGCATACCTCTTGACTGGCCAGCTTGTTTCAGACTGGCCAGGTTTATTGCTCATATTTCTGGTCTGTTCACAGAATCATTATTTTCATTTTTGTGGTAAATCACTGTGATTTATTTATTTATTTATTTGACATTTGTTTACTGGGATAGTCCGACTGGGAAAGAGCCCTTTTTCAGTGGAGGCCCGGGGAGAAAAGCTCCAGTACACAGTAGAATAATGCAAAAATTCAAAAATTCTGCAATTTACACAATACTCAGTAGAAGAATTCAAAAATAGTAGAACACAAATTTTGCTAAATAAGGATATCTGTCAGTAAGTGATGACATACACTTCAGTTTCAGATCTCACATCCTTCCAAGCATGTAGTCCGACTGGGACAGAGCCCTTTTTCAGCGGAGGTCCAGGGAGAAAAGTTCCAGTATACAGTAGAATAATGCAAAAATTCAAGAATTCTGCAATTTACACAATACTCAATAGAAGAATGCAAAAATAGTAGAACACAAATTTTGCTAAATAAGGATATCTGTCAGTAAGTGATGACATACACTTCAGTTTCAGATCTCACATCCTTCCAAGCATGTATGCTGACACAAACCCTGTTACTTTCGCAACATTCTACATTTATAACTGCAGTACATACATTATGTCCCTAGTCTTGGTCCATTGTTCCCCCCATTTTGACAGCCTTTGTCCAGAATTTTTGCACTAAGAGATAGAGAGGTATGGTGCTGGGTATGACTCCACTACATGTTATGAGTATATATATATATATATATATATATATATATATATATATATATATATATAGATATATATATATATATATATATATATATATATATATATATATATATATATATATATATATATATATATATATATATATATATATATATATATATATATATATATATAGATATATATAGATATAGATATATAGATATATTTATATATGTATATTCCTTTTTTGATAGCTATACCATTTATATAACTATATATATGTATATATATATATATATATATATATATATATATATATACTATATGTATTTGTTTTATATGTATAGCTCCATATATCTGATGTATATACTTTTTCATATTTATCTATCACCATACACATCTATATGTGTATATTTATATATACTAAACATGACTGATTCCACAGTGTTTGTTCCCTACTAGTTTATATCTGTACTTAATGATATATTCGAAAAAGCAACATTCATTATTACAGTTCAGATGATGTAGTGGTACATTGCTCTGACTATGGTGTACAGGGTCTTGGGTTCGACACTTGGCAGCGCTGATTCTTTTTTTGCTGGGCAGAACAGTGGCTGATGGATACAGAGTGATTAAGGCACTTTTAAGCAATTATAAGCGGGTTTGCGTGGGTTGGCATGACGCTACGTGATGCTAACACACGGTTAAATGGGAAACCGCTTAATCTGTGTAGGCATCACTTAGAATTGTGCAAACTTGCTTACTGCTGCTTATGCCACTTACTCCCGCTTACTCCTGTGCTAATTTTTTTAAAAGAAAAGAAAAAAGGGGTGATAGGAAAGTGGTAAAAAAGGGGGCACTCAGAGGGAAAAACAATATGAAAGATAGCTAGGGATGTGCAAGATGGGTGTAGGGAAAGTCCATAGCTGTCCATTTCTGATACAGAAACAGCTGTGCATTTGTGCAGAATTTGGAGGTGAATTTGGACACTCAAACCCCTGAGAGAGGGGTGAGTACAACAGTAATGTGTTAAGCCAATTAGACCAGACTACATCCGTCCAGTGGAGGTGTGTGTGAAATCGACAGCTATGTATGGGGTGACATTTTTTGGTGGAACAGATTGCCCTTTTTTATTTTTTATAAGGTAAGAGTGAGATATTAGGGGAAGATAGTAGGCTCATTTGGGGAGGTAAGTTGGGTAGGAAGACAGACAAGACAGCTGACAGGGGTGGTGTACGACACATGTGGGGGTAAACACCTTGGATGGGGTGGGTGGTTGGGAATCAGACACACATGAGCCCCCATTTGGTTACAGTGGGACTGAGGTCCCCACCCATGGGCAGTTACCACTGCACCTTCATGGCCCCAAAGGTGACTGTGCTGGGGGCTGCACAGGATGGGCAGGCTAACCTTCAAGATGCACCAAGCTGCCCTCAAGCTGGCGCAGCTGATCACCATACTCTGAATGGAGGATGCTGCACACCAATCCCCAGGTCTGACTGCAGGTGATGGTCTCCTCTCCACTCCTGTTCCCTGGGAGCTGAGCCATCCCCTGAGATGATTCCACCCAAAGGTGGTGCAGGACCAACAGAAGAGGAAGGCCTGGGTTAGGTCCCAGAAGTACTGGGACCTGGTGCCATGGCCAGATGAGGCGGGACAGGTGGATCTGCCAGAATCTGCATTCCAAGATGTGCTATAGTGTTTCAGTTTAAAAAATATGCTGGTTAGTCAAGAACAACACATTTCAGGATTAGTTATAACAGCATGCATGGGTGTTCCTGTTGACCCCATAAAACAAAACTGAAACAGTTGCATAGCAAACAGAACACGTGCATATATGGAACCTCAGTAGACATTATAACAGCATGCAAGTTGCATTGATAGCAACAGGCCACCAATGATAGTATTTGAACAGGGAATATTAATATTCAAATGGTCAGTATTTGTATAACAATAGGACACATGTCCCAACAGTAGGTTTGGAGATGAACATACCCATTTAATGTGTATGAAGTATTGTTGCAGATAGGGTGGGGGGAGGAGAGGTCAATTAACAACTGTCTAGGCTTCAATTTTCAACAATTGTAGAGATAATTACTCTACTCATTAATCTCTATGGCTGACCTCACTGTATATCTACCTATGGCCTGGGGATGGACAGTGGGATTGTTGTACAGAGTATTGGTTAAGCCTTCTTACAGCTAATAGACACATTTCCTTACCTGGCAGACCTGTTGAAGAAATATGTGTTAACACTACCTGACTGCTTCTACTCATATTCACATCTTCACAGTTACATATATGACATTGACAGGAGTGCCTGGCACTCATGCTTGGGGGGTGTGGTACTGACATACTCCTCTGGGATTTCTATCTGTCTCCCTGGTTATTAGCAGCAATGACCATTAGCCGTGACAGCGTGATACTTGAGGGACATTTATCACAACAAAGTTCTTGGTGTATGTACTTATCTTGCTGTCATTTGCAGCCTTGGGGTTGGACAGTGGATATGTTGAACACATAATGTGTTGGTAAAGCCTTCTTACAGCTATTACAAACATTTCCTTCCCTCGCAAACCTGTGGAGGTAATTTATGTTAATACTACCTGACTGTTTATACAAATATTCACATATTCTTGTTTGACAACATAAATTCAGGGTACTACCACTGCCAGGATTCAAACCGTGCCTGTTTGTGCAAAAAGGTACACCACAGCTGTGTTTGATCACAATGAGATACTGAGAAACTGCTGTCTCATGTTTGACTTTTTTCTCCCTAGTACTCTCTGATTTGCACAATCTGACCTTGTAGTTAGACAAATACCCTAGGTAATGACAACTGTACTGCAATTTTCAAACAACAGATATGTGTTAATTTTTCAGTAATAGTTGCATAAAACAGTTATTTCCTACCAGAAACACATAACTATGCAGAACTCAGTGTTACAGAGAACTTTATTCACCTGATAATAGCCCTTTATTCATTGCACACAGTACACAGTTTACCTACTAGTTGTTGACAATCTACTACTTTCTATTTATTTACCCTGAATACTGCAAGCTAGATTTTTACTCACCAGCCTCCTGGTGCAGCCTTAGCAGCCTGCTGGCATGTGCGTCAATATTCGCAGCCCTCTCATCTGCAGCTGTGCCGGAGATAAATAAACATTTATGCATACTTATTGTTTACATACTCAGGCTGGACTTTGCAAAACACTAATTGATACTGATACTTACACATTTCAGGGACATTCCATGCCTGTGCATCATGGATCCACTGGTCCAGGAGATCCCTCTTCCTATGCTTCAGGTCAGCGTAATGGTGCCGGACCTGATCACCAGTCCAAGGGATACCAGAAACACTAGTGAGGTCACGTGCAAGATGGTCCCAGGCCTCTGCTTTGTTTTGGGAGCCCTGATATTGGTCCTGCAGCAATCTTCCTTCATGGTCTTTTACAAGGAGTCCAACCATGACCCTGGACTACTGAATGCCCAAACGCTGTGCCTGAAAGCACACACCTTCACCAATGCCAGCCATAGTGCCTGCAGTGATCAGCTACAACTGGTTATGGTTGTATTCCCACCTGCAGGGTTTAAATAGGGCTGGATTTCCACCCTTTGCCGTGATTGGCCAATTTTGAATATGTTGAGCTAAGCTAAGCAACACGCAAACCCACTTAGCTAAGATAAGCATTGCTTAAAGGGGTAGATGCTAAGCACTGCTTGCCAGTGTGCAAATCCACTTAGCTATGCTAATTATTGCTAAGCATTTAGATTTAAGCAATGCTTACATAGGCAAAGCATAGCTGAGTAAAACTTAACATTTTCAACTTTCATTTTATGGGCTATCCGGATTGTGGGGTTGATTACTTATTAATGACATCTTAAGAGATATAGGTTTACCTTCCATAACATTCTCCTATGTGCTTTCATTACATTATAGTCTTGTGTGGCTATACTGTATGGGACACTTGTGTTTATATGGGGGTTTCACATCTGTACTACACTGACACCTCACATTTGGACCTGCTACACTACCCTGGGTGACAAATATATATTATTTACTACCTATTTATAAAAATATATATTTTAGTGCTGCTTTCACATATAAAAATGAATGGACTGCACTAGGTCTCAAGCCATGAATGACTGCATGCTAAGTGAAAGCTGTAACCACTATGCTATCTCACTTTGGGTGTTTTGGCTATATATTTCTATTTAGCACCTTTGAATGTTTAAGCTAAGCTGAACACAGCTGCATGACATGTACACCCACTCAGCTATGCTTAAACTTTAGTGGGGACGGGAAAAAAAAATATTTGTTTTATTTGTCTTAGTTTAGGGATATGCACATAGCTAACAGTCATACCTGTCAACCTCTTAGAATATAAAATCTGGACAAAGCCTAACATTATGGGGGGACAAAGAGGGACATATTTTAAATATAGGTCTTACAAATGTATAAAGTTGCTAGAATAATAGGTTTTGCATTAGCCATGACTTTTTTGAAGGAAGTGGAGTCTTAGACTCAAATGTTTGTCATTATTTAATTACTTCCATCCTCAGCTCTTTGCCAGACAAGTATAGATTTTTAGGAGGAACACACCTAACATATGAGGCAAACATCTGCATTCTGCAAAAATCTGTACAGTTGAGAGGTATGGAGCAGTGTCTGCAGACACTGTTTTTGTTTTCAAAGTCCCTTATGGCACTTCCTGAGAGCAGGGGGCATGTTTACTGTATAAGCACTGCTTGGACACGCACCCTGCACTCGTTCATGGATCATGCCCATGCGATAAAGTTTAAGCATAGCTAAGTGGGTGTGCCCGTTGCTTAGCTACGCTTAGTCCAGCTTAAACAGCACAAGAAGTTAAATAGCAAGAGACATCCAACATAAGCAGTATTGCAATAGTGTAGTGGTTAGATCGTGTGCTTTACAAGTAGCCATTCCTGGTTCGATCCCCACTGTAACCACTTTGCATTTTACATGTGAAAGCAGTACATAAACATTTTTTTTATTACTAGCTACTAAATAACATATATTTGTTAATCAGAGTACTACATTAAGTCCAGATGTGAGGTGTCAGTTTAATAAAGTTGTGAAACCCCCATATAAACACAAGTGCCCCATACAGTATAGTCACACATGAATAAATGTAATGAAAGCACATTGGGTATTGTCAGGGACAGTAAACACATTTATAATATGTAATGAGTGATGAATGAGTGCCATACAGCAGACAGTCTATAAAATGAAAAAATAAGCAATGCTAAGCATTGCACAGCTCTGGTTACCAGGTGTAAGCACTGTGTAAATATGACTGCTAAGCAATGAGTAGCCCAGCTAAGTGGATCTGCCCATCGGTAAACAGTGCTGAACTTGTCCCTTTAAGCACTGCCAACCTTAGCTAAGCAGGTTTGCCCGTAGCTTAGCTTAGCAGAGCATATTCAAAACCATCCAATCATGGTAAAGGGCAGGAAATTGGATGTATTTAAACCCCCGCAGGTGGGAATACAGCTCATAACTAGTTGCAGCTTCCCACTGTAGGCAGTATGGCAGGAGGCAGTGAGGGCATGTGCTTCTGTGTGCAGCGCTGGGGCATACAGAAGTCCAAGGTCATGGCAGGACTACTGGTACAAAACCACAATGAGAGACTGCTGCAGGGCCAGTACTAAGGCTCCCAATATAAAGTGGGAGCCTGGGCCCATCTTGCCCATGATCTCTCCAGTGCCACTGGTATCCTTTGGACTGGTGAGCAGGTCTGGCCCCACTATGCTGACTTAAAGCGGAGAAAGAGGGAGCTCCTGGATGAGTGGGTCCAAGAAGCAAGGCAGAGGGATGATGTCCCAGCAGTGTGTAAGTACTCATACTAATAACTGTTTACTAATGTCCAGCCTGTGTATATGATGGATAGGTATTCCTAAATATTTCTCTATTTCCCTTACAGCTATAGCAGAGTGGGATGTGAATCAGGAAACCCATGATAGTAGGCTGCAAAGGCCATGTTGCAAGGCTGGTGAGTAACAATCCTGCTTGTAGTAGTCATACCAAATAAATATAAAGTAGTAGAAAGTCACCTGGCAGTATAACAACTGTTGTATGGGTTGTACTGAATAAACCAGACAATATGACAGTAATAGTCCCATATAGGTCATATTTAAATAAAACTGTAACTGCCTGGCAATAAAGCTCTAAATCCTGGATTGGTTGTGTTTACTCTGGTATTGTATGGCATTTATTGTTGCATTCTCTGAATAGTAATGTTGTGCTAACCACTGTTACCCACACTGTGCTACATAAATAAAATGTATAGTAATGTCTGTATAAGATTGTTGTAAGTACAAGATCAGATTGTACAACCAAAAGAGACTTGGACAGAAAACACTGAAGAGATAGACAACAATATCCAAATAGCACACTCTGCTGTGACTTAAATTGTTGTATTTTTAGCAGACAGAGCCATGGTTTGAATCCTGTGAGTGGTAGTAAGCTGTATGCATAATCATACCTCTCAACTGTACAGATTTTTCAGAATGTCCAGATAATTTGGCTCATATTTTCTGCCTGTTCCTCTGTCCCTCTGGCAAATTAGTGGGATGATCCCAGAATCGTAGTCATGAAATAATGACATACATTTTATTTTCAGATCTCAAAACCTTCAGAAAATGTATATTAAAACAAATGCTGTCAGTCTAGCAACTCTCCAAGTTTATGACAGCAATATTCAAAACATGTCCCTATTTGTACCCCCGTGCTGTCAAGCTTTGTCCAGAGTGTGTGCAGTAAGAGACTGAGAGGTATGTGCATAATATTTACTTGGAATCTGGGAATATGAGTAGAAACAGTCAGGTAGTGTTAACAAACATTCCCTCCACAGGTCTGTTAGATAAAAAAACTGTGCCTGCCAATAAAGATTTAAATCCTGGACTGGTAGTGTTTACTCTGGTATAGTATGGCCTGACATGTAGCATTCAGTAACATCTGATATTAGAATATTACTGTTCTGTCAACCACTGTTTCTCACACTGTGCTACATAAAAATATGTGTAGGAATGTCTGTATAAGGCTGTTGTAATTACAAGGTCAGATTGTACAACCAAGAGAGACTTTGACAGAAAACACTGAAGAAATGAACAGCAATATCCAAACAGCACACTCTGCAGCAACTTACATTGTTGTATTTCTAGCAGCCACAGCCATGGTTTGAATCCTGGGAGTGGTAGAATGTCCAGATAATTGGCTCATATTTTTTGCCTGTTCCTTTGTCCCCCTGGCAAATCAGTTGGATCTCAGAATTGTAGTCACAAAATAATGACATACATTTGATTTTCAGACCTCAAAACCTTCAGGAAATGTATATTAAAACAAATCCTGTCACTCAAGCAACTTTCCAAGTTTATGACAGCAATATTCAAAACATGTCCCTATTTGTACCCCCATGTTGTCAAGCTTTGTCCAGAGTGTGTGCATTAAGAGATTGAGAGGTATGTGCATAACATTAACTTGGAATATGTGCAGAAACAGTCAGGTAGTGTTAACAAACATTCCCTCCACAGGTCTACCAGGTAAGAGATGTAGGATTTAGCTATAAGACAGTTGAAGTATACACTGTTTACAAACATACCACTGCCCAAATCAATGCCATAGGGGTATTGCAATAATACCTGTACATTAATGATTAGAGCAACGATCATTAAGGTTGTGAGTACTACAAGGATATATAAGTTGTTAATTGACATCTCTTCCCCCCACCATATCTGCAACAATAATCTAAATACACAAATCAGTGGGTATGTTTACACCAAATCTACTGTTGGGACATATGTCCTATTGTTCAATAAATATTGAAATGTGTTTCTATTAATGTTCCAAGTTGCAATACTATCATTGGTGGCCTGTTGCTATCAATGTAACCTGCATGTCATTGTAATGACCACTGTGGTTCCATATATGCATGTGTTCTGTTTGCTAGGCAGCTGTTCCAAATCTGGTGTAGATATATATATATATATATATATAGACATATATGTGTATATATGTATATATATATATATATATATATATATATATATATATATATGTATATATATATATATATATATACACACACACACACACACACACTCATATGGAGTGCATTCAGGCATCGGCTCCACTCTCTGAACCTCCTTCCTCCACAGCTGAACTGTTCTGCCTTGCTACAAAATAGAGCGTCACATGTGGACACAGCCTAACATTAGGGGGGGTATATAGGGACAGATCGTAGATAAGCATATTATAAACCTGTGAAGTTTGTGCATGATACATTTCACATTACCATGACTGTTCTGAAGGTGGTGGGGTCTGAAACTCATGTGTCTGTCATGACTTTATTACTTATACCTTCAGCTGTTTGCCAGACTAATATATATGTTTGGAGGAATAGAACAAACACTATGATGGCTTAAATCTTGACATTCTGTGCAGATCTGTATAGTTGACAGGTATGGCCCACTGCCCACAGGGCCAAATGCTATGTCCATAGCAACTGTTCAGCAGGACATCATTACAGCAAGTCTTGATGGCACATATAAATCTTTCAGCATAATCTCTCCCATTATTACAGACCAAGTACTAAATTCAATTACATGCTGACGTGTTTCACATATTTCTTTTATTATTGTGCTCTCTTCTGTGTACCAGTTGGATATCTTCCTGTGTAAATATGTATATATGGGTCTGTTCTTTTAAGAAGAAGTGTTTATGAAGCTTGTTATACAAGTAATTAATTAATTATTCTATTAAGGTTCAGTATATATGGACCTAAAGTTTTTTAAGGTTTGTACTCTGTTAAAGGCTTTTGGCCGAGGCGCTAGAGATTTCTAAGCTGGTGTTCTAAATAAATTCCTACTACGGAGTTGCTGGATTGCTGTTTGTGGTTTTTACTAAGAATTTTTTGTGTGCTGTGGTTATCGATAACATGACCAGTGATTCCCTAGTGGGTTTACCTAGGATATTCCTAGATACTCCGCTGGAGATTTTACCGAAATCTATGGATACTGTACCAACAATTGTGGATGTTACAGCTGGTTTGAGTTCTACATGTACTGCATCTATTCGGAATGATGGTTCCAGTTTAAATGAAACAGGCAGTGGGGTGCTGAATAAATGGACAAAAGACAGAAAGTTATGGAATCAGAACCCCTTTTCTAAAATTGGTAAGAAAGCAGAAACTTTCAATAATCCAGAAGTATCAGATATGCTATCACGTATGGAGAAATTACTGTTTAAAGAAACTGCTGTATTTTTAAATTCACAAAGCATGCAGAGATATGAGGAGTTAGACATTACTCCTCGTGGTCTTAGAGCTGCTAAGAACCCTTCCACTCCGTTTGATTTGACTGTGTTGGAAGAACGCTCCTTTCATGAGAGGTGGATAGCTGCCGCACACAAGTGCAGCTTGGAGTGGGTACATATTTTGGTTGAACGTGATCAGTTTAAAAAACAAAAACTAAGAGAAGAGATCAAAGGGTTATGTAAAGATATTACTAATATCATATCGCACGAAGAACTGCAAAGTTTCCTGGTTAAAACTAATGAACAGCTGGTAGGCTATGAACGAGAATTGATTGACAGGAAGAAGAACAAATTAATTCACGATATACGCGATTACGACAATAAATGGGCGTTCCTTGTAGCCACGAATCCTAAGGGGCGGAAACCACAGGTCCACTTTGATCAACAGAAGAAGCAAGCTCAAAATACGGAGAAAAGGGCGTTTACATCAGGTGAAAGTATAACCTCAGTAACAGAAGGTGATACAGATGAAGACTTCCCTTATTTACTGCCTGCGGGGAATAACACCTACCTAAATACTTTTTGTGGAGGTTATAGAGGCAGGAAACGAAGCTGGAATGGGAC
Source organism: Protopterus annectens (assembly GCF_019279795.1). Taxonomy (NCBI): domain Eukaryota; kingdom Metazoa; phylum Chordata; order Ceratodontiformes; family Protopteridae; genus Protopterus; species Protopterus annectens. The sequence continues at coordinate 85,957,088 of NC_056730.1, read as the reverse complement.
AACACAGGGTTATTACCCAGAGCAGTGTACTTTTCAACGGACAAACAAACGAGGCAAATGGGACTAGTATTGCTAATAATTTTTCTACATGTGAGTATGTAGTTAACCTGTCTGGGTTTGAGCTTTCAGATACTCATATGGCTGTATTATCAAAAGGTTTGAAGTTTATACCAACGGTTCTCCCGAGACTACATGAGTTAAAATGTGATGTTTTTCGTCTAATACGAAAGCTAAAGTTGGTATATTTTTTTGATTTAGAAGGTGAGAGTAATAGGGATGAAAATAATGTGAATGAACAAAGTAGTAGTTCAAATGACAATTTTTACTCATGTTATTCTATGGAAGATGAAGTTGTTTGTAATAATGCCTATTGCAAGTTAAATACCGAAAAGATTAAAGTACAAAGTAATTTTGTTCCTTATTGCAATAATGAAAGTATATTGTGTTTAGATAGGTCATTAAATCATAACATACAAATAGCCTTTAATAGGTTTATGAGTCAAAGTAAAAAATGTATAAAGTACAATTTGGATAAAAATGAATGGCAAGGCTTAATTAATTTAAGTAAGAATGCACAAATGGTATTTAAACCGGCGGATAAAGGCGGGAAGTTGGTGTTAATGAATTACACTCAATATTTGTTAATGTGTTACAAACATTTAAATGATAGTACAGTTTATCAGTGTATTGATATGTCAGATTATTATAAAGTTCAAGCTCTTTATATTGAATTATTAGATAAAGGTAAAAGACTGTACTATTTTTCAGTTAAAGATGTAAAAGATAAATTTGCTATAAAGAATCCTAGAATGCCATGTTTTTACTGCTTGCCAAAAATTCATAAGGACTTGTTGAATCCAGGACGTCCTATTGTTTCTGCTAGTGGAAGTTTTTTGAATAATATCTCATGTTTTTTACATGAATTTTTGGTGCCAGTAGTTAAAAAATTGCCATCATATGTTAAAGATGTTTTTGAATTTTTGACAAAAATGTATCAACTAAAATGGGATGATGAAATGTTTTTTATAGTAATAGATGTGGTAAGCCTTTATACTACTATAAAACATGTAGATGGTATAAGAGCTATTAAATATTTTTTAGGTGACAGCCCTATGGTAGAATATATTGTAGAATTAATTATGATGTGTCTACAGAATAATATATTTGAATTTGATGGCCATTTATACAGGCAAAAACAAGGAACAGCTATGGGGGCTCTGTTTGCCCCATGTTATGCCAATGTATTTATGGGCTTGTTTGAACAATCTTATATCTATACCAATCAGTTTTTTCGGAAGTATGTAATTAAGTACTATAGATATATAGATGATCTCATTTTTATTTGTAAGGGTGGTATTGAGTTAGTTGATCAGTTTATAAATGAAATACAGATAAATAGTATGGGAATAAAATTTGATGGATTACAGAAAGGAAATAAGGTTAACTTTTTGGATGTAGAATTATTAGGTGATAGTTATTATAAAAAAGTAGTCTCTAAAATTCATAGGAAATTTCCAGAAGGTAATAATATACTACAGGGAGATAGTTTTCATCCTTTGCATACTATTAAGTCCATTCCATACACAGAGTTTATTAGAATAGCAAGATTATGTAGTAATAATAGAGATAGAGATACAGAATTATATGATAGTTTCCAGAAGTTTAAGGAAAGAGGGTATGATGAAATTAACTTAAAATAAAGTTTAAATAAAGTCTTGTACAATAAGAATGCAAAACGCATGTGGACATCTTATAAGAATAGTAATAGAATAGAGCAGCACAAAAACATATATTTTACTACTACGTATTCAGTATTATCGGAAGAAATTATAGATATAATCAAATCCAGTTGGAATATTGTAAGAAAAGAAGTAGATTGTTTACAACGGAATACACTTCTGTTTTCTTTCAATAGGGGTAGAAATATTAAAGATTTTATAGTACATGGTAGGTTCCAAAGACCAAAATTAGAGATATCAAAAGGAATAAATGAAAACGGTACAGTAGTGTGTGGTAAATGCACTATTTGCAAATATGTGACTCAGAGCTTTGATAAAATTAATGATAAGAATTTTGAGACAAATGAATGTTTTACTTGTAGGAGCAAAAGAGTTATATATGCAATCAAATGTACATGCAATAAATTTTATATAGGTGAAACAAAAAGACAATTTTCATGTAGAATAAAAGAACACATAAGGGATATTAGGAATTATAAAATAACTAGTCCTGTAGCTACACATTTTAATGAAATTCATATGGGTAGTTTAGATGGTTTTCAGGCTACAGTCTTAGATAGTATAGTCTTTAACAAATTTATGAGTGATGAACAAGTTAAACAACTATTAAGGAAAAAAGAAGCATTTTTAATTTTGAAATTTAATACTATGTTTCCTGTGGGATTAAATCAAGAATGCTTCTGGAAAAGTTTTGTGTAAATATGTATATATGGGTCTGTTTTTTTAAGAAGGAGTGTTTATGAAGCTTGTTATACAAGTAATTAATTAATTATTCTATTAAGGTTCAGTATATATGGACCTAAAGTTTTTTAAGGTTTGTACTCTGTTAAAGGCTTTTGGCTGAGGCGCTAGAGATTTCTAAGCTGGTGTTCTAAATAAATTCCTACTACGGAGTTGCTGGATTGCTGTTTGTGGTTTTTACTAAGAATTTTTTGTGTGCTGTGGTTATGGATATCTTCCTTGTTTAGTTTGTTAGTTTTTTGTAGTATTTTATGTTTTTTAGTATTATTTTTGCTTTTGTTTCTCATTATCTCTATCTCTATCTATCTTTATCTCTATCTCTATCTTTATCTCTATCTCTCTCTCTCTATCTCTATCTTTCCACTACAGGGATCGAGGTGGTTTGAATAGGTTGCAGCATGACTTTTGTAGGTGATGCTCATGATTCGGTGATGGCCTCTGCACCAACTAGTGTTCCTCAGTTGCTAAATGCATGCAGCCAGCTGTGTAGTACTTCCAATAGCCAATGTCATAGCAACCCCCTACTACAAATGACTATATCATGTGGGCATTGTCCCTTTACCTTTCCTGTATAGAAGACATCCTTCCTGTGTGTGGGCAGCAGTGTTACAGGCAGCAGGTAGCAATACTGCTTACAACAGGACTTGCAGACACAGGCCAACTAATTGTTTGTATAAGGTTCCAGACCTAGGGACAGTGTATGAGTATTGCTGTTATATGTATTGAATACTGCTAGTTTTACAGGGTTTGTGTGTACATGTTAATTTTGATGGAATGCAGTATGTCTGCATAGCTCTCACCTGTGGGCCTATCCACATGATGGCCAAAGGATTGGCAGTTATATGTTGTATGTTTGCCACACAGGTCTTGTCTCTGACATATCAGTGCCATTCTCTCCATTGTTTGCTATCAGTACATGGCAACATCCACTTGGGTTTCTGACTTTATATTCCTGAGTAAGGGTATGTTGCAACCAATCCTGTAACACCAGCAACATTCACAGTGTATAACAGCAATATTTCAAATATGGCCCTTTGTTTCTGCCTCTGTTCTCCACCTATATACCAGGCTTTGTGCAGATGTCATGCAGTAAGAGGTTGTTAGGTAATGCCCTATCATTATTTAGTGCTGGCATTCCTGCTATCATTCCAGTAATCTTCTGGACTCCCACACAAATTGTGGGGTAGGGTCCATATATATATATAAGGGCTACTGGACAAACGTGTGTGACCCTGCACAATCCGGAGGTCAATGTATGGAGAACACTATTATATGTCCTTGTAAGACATTTTATGGTGGAGAAGTATTACGTTTAGTGTTGATGTACAACTAAATAAATTATTCCTGAGATCATGGTACAGTGGGGATAAGGGAATATTCCCTTTTTCCCACTGTAGTGTGATCTTGGAATGAAAATATTAAAGTAGGGGGGTGTGGGGGGCACAACTGCATAATTGTGTTTAGTGTGGGGTTTTTTTTGTTTTTTTTTGGTTTAGGTTTTACACAAAAGTGTATTTTCAAAAATAAATGCACTTTTGGGTAAGTAAGTTTTATATATATATATATATATATATATATATATATATATATATATATATATATATATGGATCCCTATCACATGGTCGACAGGCCATATGATTGACATTCATTTGGTCGACAGTTCATTTGTCCGACAGTTTTATGTGGGGGTCTTCGCCCCCCCACACCCCCCAATGTGGGGGCCTGTGCCCCCCACACCCCCCTAACTATATATATCAACTCCAGGGTCGCACAACATTGGGGAGGGGGGCAAATCTGCCTGTCGACCAAATGAATTGTCGACCAAATAAAAGTCGATCAAATGGCTTGTC
>NC_056730.1:85860257-85947757 GCF_019279795.1 Protopterus annectens | reverse complement strand
AATAGAAGGAGGAAACTAGTTCAGAAAAAAAGCAAATCCCAAGAAGGAAAGACATCCCTGATCAGTATCAGTAAGAAACTAAGGTCCCTCATGAAATCATCCAAGGCTAACTTCAAAAGAAAAATAGCCAAGGATTCCAAAGATAACCACAAAGCCTTATTTAGCTATGTTAAGAATCTAAGTGGCAACTCGCAGATATGCACTGAACTAGTGCAAAACAGCACAAAATATACTGAACCTACTGATATTGCCAACATCCAGACAGATAGATTCAGTGCAAACTTCACCCCCCTCTCACCTCCAAAAGGGCCCACAACAATACCGGAAAAGTGTAGTGTCCCAAAAATTACAGACACATAGGTGAAAACAGCCCTTTCAAAAGCCAAAAACACAGCATCAATGGGACCAGATGGTGTCCCAGACTGTGTCTTGCATGAACTACAGAACGAACTAACCCCCCACTTAAACACGCTGTTCACTTCAGCCTCTCCACAGGCTACATGCCCATAGAATGGCACACAGCAACGGTTATTCCTCTGCACAAAGGAGGGGCCACAACTGACCCCCATAAGCCTGTCTAGCCTGGTCTGCAAGGCTATGGAGTGCATCATTATGGAACTCATTAACAAAGACATAGGGAACCTCCAAACAGTTGACCTGACCCAGTTCAGCTTTGTTAAGGGCAGATCATGCCTACTAAACCTGGTTGACTTCTTCAAGATAGTCACCAAGGCCATAGACAAGGGAAAGGTGGTTCACACAGCCTACCTTGACCTTGCCAAGGCTTTTGACACCATTCCCCACTCGGGTATTACAGAAAAACTCACCAGCCTGAACATATACCCCTACATCATGAGATGGGTTGCCAACTGGCTTACAGGCAGAACTCACAAGGTAAGAATAGCGGGCTCTAGGTCTGACTCTAAACCAGTCACAAGTGGTGTCTCGCAAGGTTTGGTCCTGGGACCCCTATTGTTCAGCATATACTTCTCAGAAGTACAGGCAAACACCGGAGGACTATGGCTAACCAAGTTCCCTGATGACTGCAAACTGGGAGCCATAACTGACTCTCCGGCTGACACGGACATCCTCCAGAAGGGCCTTACAGAGACAGACATCTGGTGTCAAAGTCATGGCCTCAAGCTAAATGCCAAAAAATGCATAGTCATCCCATATGGGAAAAACAAGACAGAAGAGGTAATAAGAGATCTGGGGACCCAGGGAGATAGTAATCTCTCCTTTGACAATCATATTGCCAAAGTAGTTAGGAAATTCTTCTATATGGCCCATCTAATTACTAAAGGGTTCACATCTAGAAATAAAGAGGTTATAGTGCCCCTCTACTTGTCACTCATTAGACCCATCATAGAGTACAATGCCCCATTTGGGATGTACCTCACAAGACACTTCCAACAGCTGGAAAGACCACAAAAGTACCTCACCAAGAGGATTACTAGCTTCAAACATATGTCCTATGCAGCCCAACTGAAAAAACACCAACTGTACTCAGTGGCATATCGATTACTCAGAGCTGATATCCACCTGACTTACAAAGCCATGTCCAACTCAGAACTGATGGACATGCTCCACCTAAAGAAATCCAAGTCACTGTGAGCCACGCACTCTAGTGAGCTAAACCTCACCACAACAATAAATAGAACATGCTGGAGGGATAGATTCCTGTTACAGAGACTCCACATGCTTTGGAACAAAATTCCAAATTACATCAGGCAGAGTCCCTCACTAACACTCTTCAACAGAAACCTTGACGAGTGGATGGGTAACAGAAAATACACCCCTGGGATCACTTCATTGGCTCTGCTTGACAGAGGATCAGTTAATTAATCAATGGGGCGGCGAAAGCACCCTGGCTAGGCTTATAAATGCCCTCAGGCAAATAGCCTAGTACCTACCTATGAACCTATGAACATATATATATATATATATATATATATATATATATATATATATATATATATATATATATTCAGTAATAGATAAAATCTATACTGACAACTGAGGTGGAGATGTTAGGAATAGAGTAGAAACTAGGGAACTAGAATGAATTATAAGGCTATGAGCTAACATTGAGGTAGGCCTGAATAACAAAATTAATATTAAACCCATTCTTCTAAATAGAGATTTAAAGAAATAGTAGGTAGTACCCCCCTCAACCTTTTATACTTTTTTATACTTTTATATTGTATGTATTAAGTTATATGATGTGATATGCTGTTTCTATTGTCAAGCTGTTTTTAATTTTAAGCTTTTAAATTTTTTCACACTAGGTATAAAGCTTTTTATAATAGGTATATGGTTGTAAGGATTAATTGGGTAGTTGGTGGCAATGATAAGCTTGGTATAAATGCTGTGTTTTACTGTTCTTTGATTGTCTGATGAAGTGACTGGTGCCACGGAAGTGCTCACCTCTTTTACTAATAAAGCTGTTATTCTACATAGCCGTGGCTGCTACCTCCTGCTTTGTTTTTTACTGTTCATTTCATTGTTGTTGGAGGTAACTCCTGCCAGCACCATTTAGTTTTTACTGCGTATATATATATATATATATATATATATATATATATATATATACATACATATATGTGTATGTATATATATATATATATATATATATATATATATATATATATATAAAATATATGCCCATAACATGTAGTGGAGTCATACCTCAGCACCAATAGTCACAACCTCTTAGTGCAAGGGGATGTAATGTAAGTATTGCAGGTATAAATGTAGAATGTTGCTATAGTAACATGGGTTGTGTCAACAGGGGTCCACTTTGTAAATTCGAAATACTGAAATCTCGAATTTCAGTATTTTGAACTTACAAAGCCGAATACTCACATTTCTGAAACCGGCAGAAACGTGAAATTCAAAATACCGAAGCACAGATATTTTGAATTTCTGCTTCCGATGGTACGGAATGTGGATGTTTGGGTTTTATTTTGGTAAGTTTGTGTGTGTAAGTATGTTGATTAGGGGTTTAGTGTGTGTAAGTTTGTGTTGTGACTGTTATGTGTGTCTTTGAGGGACTGTAAGATGTGTGTGTGTGTGTGAGTTTCGTTTGTGTTATGTTTGTGCAATCTCGGAGTTAGAATATATAAGTTGGGGGGGCATAGCCCCCCACATGGGGGTGCAGGGGGGCTTGCTCCCTTTCTTATATGTTGTTTAGATTAGTGTGTTTGATTGTGGGGGGAGTTTTATATATGTTTATGTGTGTACTGTATATGTAGCGTGAGTACGGGATTTTGAATTTCGCAGTTGTGTGTTTTCAAGTTTGTGAGTTGTGGTTGGGTTTTTGGCTTTGTGGTTTCAGAATATTGAATTTCGAGATTTCAGTATTTTGAAATTACAAAGTGGACCCATCAACAGACATGTTGTGTGGGAAGTCACTTCTGATACTGACATGTACACCATCAGTTACTGACAGACATCATAAGATCATCATAGTGAAGCCACAGAAATCACAGTAATGATCCTGTGGAATACAGTAGAGATATGACCAATAAACGTGGACAGTATGATACAATCTGGCAGTCCAGAGGTATACACAGAACTCCTTAGTGCAAGACTTGTGGACCAAGCCTGACAAAGTGGATGTTTACAGCCATGTAAATGGGGATAGCACAAAAATACTGGAATAGATAAGCTCATACAGTTGATGCATTCAGACACTCCTGTCTGTCCTAACACATGTTGACCAGAGTAGCAGAGGTCCCAAGTCCACATACTTCCCACTGGTTAGTGACATACATCTTCACAGCATCCCACTTCTTTTTCAGAAATACACAACACTTATGGTGGTCAGGCAACAGTACATCTGACAAATATCTGGACCTAACATCACACTAGGTAAATACACTGAGCTGCTATGTATGTCCCAAAGCACTGTGCAAACTACAGGCAGACTGCCCCAACACTGACCCAAGTTTTCTATGGGGGAATACACATGTACTTGCAAATATAGCAGGCACTACAGACATGTAACTGCATGGAGTAACAGACACTAGTGCGAAAGTGCATACCCACAGCCAATCTGAACATAGTCACAGTCACATCATGGTAAGCCTAATTAATAGTTAGATTGCTGTCAACTGGGGTGCCCAGGTCCCTCACAACTGCTTGTGTGCTTAGGATGTTGTTATTAATGTGATAATTTGTGGAGACGTCACTTTTCCCAAAGGGGATGATGATGCATTTTTTTGGCGTTTAGTTTGAGGCTGTCTTTCTGGCACCAGTCATTTATCTGGGTGAGACCCTCTTGTAGTATGGCTATATCACTGTTGATGACAGTGCCATGCTTGCAGTCATCTGCAAACTTGGTCAGCCATAGAGCTGTTGTTTTGGTTTGCACCTCAAAGTATATCACTGAGGGGGCAGGGGGCCCTGAACCAATCCCTAGGGTATGTCGCTCATTACGGGTCTACTACCTGAGGTAGCTTCCCCTATTTTGACTGACTGAGTTCTATCAGTGAGCCATTTACCTACCCATCTGGTCACATATAGATTTACACCAAGCTGGGATAGTTTATCTATTATGCCTGAGTGGGGAATTGTGTCAAAGGCCTTGGCCAGGTCAAGGTAGATGGTGTGCACCATCTTCCCCTCATCCATAGCTTTGGTGACTGATGCAAAGAAGTCTACCAAATTTAACAGGCATGATCTCCCATTGACAAAACCAAACTGTGTGGGATCAAGCGTTTGGAGGTTGCCGATGTCCTTGTTAATGTGGTCCATGATAATGCATTCCATGGTCTTGCAAATCAGGCTAGTTAGGCTGATGGGTCTATAATTGTCTGGATCAGGGGATGCTCCACCTTTCTGCAGAGGAATGATGGTGGCCATCCCCCACTTGGCTGGGAGGAAACCAGTACTCAGGCTTAGGTTGAATAAGGTGGCTAATGGTGCTGCGAGTTCCTGCCTGAGTTGATGCAGCCTGGGATGTTATCAGGTCCAATGGAAGCTGTGTTTTTAGCCTTTTTGAGGGCAGTAATTTATTTATTTATTTATTTTACATTTGTTAACTGGGATGGTCCGACTGGATACATGTCCTTTTTCAGTGGAGGCCCGGGGAGAAAAGCTCCAACAGAGTTACATTGATAATTAGGTACAGTAAATGAGCTGAAAGAACTTAACAAAAACATAGGCTATTTACATACAAGTACAAGACTGCCATTACTATTTCTGAGATTACTACAAATGTAACATTAATAACATATTAGCAAGGACAGTAGGCAGTATAATGACATAGAGTTAGACAGGATACATATTTCTTTATCACAGTATACAAAGTACTTATCATCTTAGCTAGTTGTTTATGTTTTAGTTAATGGCACAGAGCTAGTCTGGGTTTGAGCAAGGACATAGCCAGTGTGACTTGAAGTGGAGTTTTAGACTATTTTTGAATTGACTTAGAGAAGTTGCAAGCGTGATGTTATTTGGGAGAGAGTTCCATATTTTACCAGTGGTGTTGGCAAATAGCACGTCACCACCTAGGTTGAGAGATTTAGTTGTTTGGACAAGGAGTCTGTTTGCTGAGCGAAGGCAGCTTAGATTGGAGTAGGGAGTCATTAATTTTTTTTAGTGCTGGGGTATTCTCAGGTTGTTTAAGGATTTTGAAGGCCTCTATGAGTTTGGACTGGTGAAGAAGGTGTGGGAATTCTATCCATCCAAGCTTTTTCAGGTTAGTACAGTGGTGTGTTCTGTAGGGTAGGCCTGTAATGAACATGGCAATGTGATTATAGCAGGATGAGAGCTTGGCCAGATCAGATTTGTTAAGGTGAGTGAGGACAGGAGAGGCATATAGTAGGGTAGAGAGAAGGTGTGAATGGGCTGTGGCTGCCCTGGCATTCGGGGTAAGGAAGGCTTTAATTCTATATAGGGTCCCAAGTTTCTTGTTGACTGACTTAATGGCTTGGTTGATATGTATATCAAATCTGAGTTTATTGTCAATGTTTACTCCTAATAGCTTTGTATAGGTATCTGGGGAGATGATGGTCCCATTATTGGATTTTATAGTGAAGTTTTCAGTCGGAGATCTATTGGTTGGGTAGAAGAGAAGTAACTTGGTTTTGTTTGGATTTAAGATCAGGCGATGGTTGGCAAGCCAGTTTTCGACTTTGGTGAAGCTATGTTGGGTGGTAGTTAGTAGATTTGCAAGAGAGGCATGGAACATATTATAGTCGAGTCATCTGCATATTGAATGCAGGTGGCTTCAGAGATGACTGTTTGGATGTCGTTTATGAAGACTGAAAAGAGGAGAGGTCCTAATATGGAACCTTGAGGAACTCCTATGGTATTTGGTAGTAGGCAGGAGAGCTTGTTTTGCCACATTACTGCTTGTTGTCTCCCAGTGAGGTAAGCTTGAAACCAGTCAAGGGCTGGAGTATCTAGATACAGGGTTTTTAAAGTATATAGAAGTAACTGATGGTTTACCATATCGAAGGCTTTCGATAGGTCCAGGAAGAGAGCGGAGGATATTTTTTTATTATTCCGGTTAAGATTAATGTTTTTAGTAAAAGAGAGGAGGGCAGTGGTTGTACTATGATGCGGTCTGAATCCATGTTGAGAGTCTGTGAGTAGTTTATTTTGGGTTAGATAGAGCATTAGTTGGTTGTGCATGCACTTTTCCATAATTTTGGCAAGTGGTGATAGTATGGCTATAGGTCTATAGTTGGATAGTTCTGTGGATGAACCTCCTTTGTGGAGTGGAATAACATAGGATATTTTCCAAATTGAGGGGATTGAGGCCTCGGTTATGGTTCTGTTAATTAGGATTGAGATAGTGTAGGTTACGACATCTGCAGCAATTTGCAGGTATTCAGCCGGCAGAAGATCGGCTGAAAGGGTGGTTGGCTTCAGTTTTTTCAAAAGGGATCTGATAAAGGATGTGGACACTGGCTGGAAGTTAAAAGAGAGTGGTGAGTCGGGTATAGTGTTTATAGAAGTGTGGGGAGGAGAAAGTTGGTTAGCTAATGACTGGATGGTTTCTGTGAAGAAAGTATTGAATTAATTGGCTATATCTTCTTGGCTCTTGTCAGATAATGTTCCTGGGGTTGGAGTAGTGGATTTGCCTGGTTGGAGAAGTTTATTTATGCCTGCCCAGTACTTTTGAGGGTTATTCTGATGTTTATGTTGCAGATTGTAGAAGTAATTTTTCTTATCTAGTATGACGGCTTTTTTAGTCTCATTTCTAAGTTGTTGGAATTTGATACGATCTAGGAGTAGTTTGGTAGTGCGCCATTTATCCCACGCTTTGTCTCTAGTTGTTATTTTGGTTTTGGTGTCTGTTGTTAGCCAGGGTGCTAGTTGAGTTTTAATTCTTATTGAGCGTTTAGGGGCATGCGGGTCAAGTATAGTAAGGAATGAATTGTTAAATGATGACACTGCCTCATCAAGGGGAAGGAACTTTAGTTTTGTCCAGTTACATGATTTGAGTTCAAGTTGAAATTTAGTTGGGTCAAAGTTTTTCTTGGATCTGATAGACCTATAAATAGGTAAGCTTGTACAATTAATTTTGTCTTTCATGATGTATGTGAGCAGGTGATCACTAAGATCATTAGGGAGAGTTCCAGACATATAGTTCTGGGGATGACTGTTGGTGAGTATCCAGTCTAGTATACTCTCTTTTTGGGTATTGTTACCTGTATGTGTGGTAGATGATATTATCTGAGAGAATCCATGTAGGTTAACAGGGATGGGGTTGGACTGTGCTGTGCATTGGTTCCAGTCAATATTAACATCGCCCAGGACAATGGTTTCTTGAGGGTAGTTGTTGGCTATCCAATGTAGAATGATCTCTAGTGTTTCTACATTGTTCCCAGGGGGAATATAGGTGACAATTAGGTTAATGCCCTTATGATTATTTAGTAGAATTTTTAGAGCTAGTATTTCAGAGTTAGAGACCTGGGGTGGTTGTATAGGGTTAGTTATGATGTTAAGTGTGCTATTATATAAGACGGCTATTCCACCTCCTCTTTTCTTTACTCTATCTGTCCTAAGTATATTGTAACCAGGAGGCAGGGTCTCATTGTCTTTGGTTGATGGCCGGAGCCATGTTTTAGATAGACACATTATGTTGGGGAGGTATGTGGCTAGTACAGCATGCAGGCTATGTATCTTATTGTTTAGGCTTCTAATGTTTAAGTGGCATATTAGGAGGGAGTTGACCAGTCGGTGGGAGAGTGGTGGGCTGGTAGGATTTTGAGTTAAGGTTGGGTCTGGATTAGGATGGATGTCCCCATCTTTGGTTATGTTTTTTCTTAGATACGCTAATAGTCTAATAACTTTGAATAGTAGTTTTAGTTCATATTTGGATTTTGGTGTTGATTGGAGTGGTTTTTTTAGAAGCAAATGGTTGGAATTTATATTTTTTGGGGTAGTGTAGTAGTGGGCAAGTTCCGCAGTCAGTGGAGGTAGGGGGGGTCTTGGTTTGGCATTTTGGATAAGAGAAACCTACGAATGTGAGATTTTCATAGCTAGTAAGAAAGTATGGCAGAATTAAGAGTGGTAAGATAAGAGGAAGGAGTTTATAATTATTTATAGACATGTTATATGTCATCAATGGGTGGGGTCAATGTGCTTCAGAGGAATAGTAGTGGTTAAACAGTAAAGTGGTGGGCCGGAGGAAATTGGAGAGGAAGTTGTGTAGGTTGGAGAAGAAGTAAGGGTGTGGCCTAGTGGCTATAAATGTAGACACAGTGGGGGCGGGTGGGATAAGGGGCAGGGAGGGAGCGCGAGCCGAGCGTAGTGAGGAGCTGAGCGGGCTAACCCAGTCCCAGTTTTTGGTCCTATGAGTGGGGTAAATAGTCTGATAGTGTAAGTAAGCAGATTGGAGTACAGGCTTGAAATTCAACATAAACATATACAGTTGTAAAATGTCTAATACAATTCAACATAAATAGGCATTTACAGTTGTAAAACACTTACTGGAGAGACACTGAGCCTTCATGGGGCCTGTAGCAGAGTGGATTGTAGTTTTACAAATGGTGCCTGCCACAGGTAATATTTATTAACTCTGGGATTGTCTTAAGGTAATAAACAGGAAAGGGGAAGGGAGAACAAGGGTGTGAGCAGGCAGTTCTTTGTACTGCTGCTAATGAGCCAAAGCAAGACAAGTATGTGTTAAGAACAATCACAATTGACCAAGGACTGCTCTGAAACTGTAAGTCTTGTCTTAATTTCTCAGGTGGAAAACCAGGATAACCTTGTATCAGTAGGCTACTGTGGTATAGTTTAAATAAACAAACACACAGTATTGATCAGTTATTGATACTATTTGCTAACAGAAGGGAATAAGAGAAAGTGGAAGATGGGTGTGTGTGTGGTGGTGGTGGTGGTGGGGGCTGCTTACAGCCAAAGCACAGTGCTCTCCAGGGGAAAATGAAGATTGGCTCAAACAGTTAGACACATACTCAATGTGTAATGATTTGTTCCCCTAGAGATAAGGAGTGTGGGCAGTTGCTGGGGATATCCTGGATTACTAATGGGGGGACAGAGGGATAAAGTTTTCACTGCACCTATCTGCCAGCAGGTTAGCTATATCCACTGAGTTTGTATATGTGGTGTCCTTGACCATCAGTTCTGAGCAGTTTTGGGTGTTTCTCCTTATATTGCGGATGTATGTGAAGAAGGCCTTATGATTGTCTTTAGTAGATGTGGCCAATTTGGACTCGAAGTGAGCTTTGGAGGACTTTACTAATACCCTTGTTTGCCTGTTTAGGCCAAGGAAAGATCGCTTCTAATTTGACACCTGTTCCTTCTTGGTCCTGGACAGCAACTTTTTCCTTTTGCTGTAGAGTTTATTTATAGCCAATCTCCACCAGACAGGTTTACTCTTCCTTGAAGAGGAGGATTTTGTCTTGTTAGGTATTGCTGAATCCATGCATTTATATAAATGGTCTTATAGTACTTTATTTTTTTTTTACATTTGTTTTACCAGGTTTGAAGATAGGGGGAAGATGGATGAAGGCTGCCAGCCTAGCCAAATAGAATTTAACACATAATTCTGGCATTTGTAAATATAAATGTAAAATACAGACTTGTTTCTTAAATTTATTTATTTATTTATTTATTTCCAGTTTGATAACCGGGGAAGTCCACTTTCAGTGGAGGCCCGGGGAGAAAAGCTCCATGATAATACATTACACACAAAAACACAGCAGAACAGATCTAAACTAATACACACAAAAACACACTCTGTTCTAATAGCATAATACTTTAACAATTTCCAAACAAGAATGAGGTGCATTGGGCACTATACATAAGAAAAAGATATATTAGTGCAACTGTGAATGTTAGTAAAGTAGGAAAGGAAAGGAAATTATAGATAGAGTTTGAATGCAAGAGCAGGGATGCATAGGAGAAACGAAGAAGAAGCAAAGAAATTAAAGGAGAGGTGTCAGAAGAGGATAGAAAAAGAACAGATAACTAATGTTCAAATTGTGGTTGAGTCCAGGAGACCACCTTGAGAAAAAAGTCAAAAGATTTAAGGTGAGAGTAAGCATAGCACTTGAAGGAAAATAAAGGGTTTATTCAGGGAGGAAGGAGGAGATAATGAAGAAGAGAGGAGCTAGGGAGAGTGTCAGAAGAAGGGGAACCAGGGGGGTGGGATGGAACTAGGATAAATTGAGATCTAGGTAGGAAGTATACAATTACATTTCCAATTTTGGAAAAGGTGAGAATGAAGAAGAGATTTAAAGTGTTCATAGTTTGTAGTAGCTCTTAGAAGGGAAGGAAGTGAGTTCCATTTTTTTGCTGTAGTATAGGAAAGTAGGAGTTGGCCAGGGGGTCGTTTGGGTTTGTAAACTGAAATAAGATTTTGGTGGCTAGATCTTAGGGGCCTTGGAGGATTGTATATGGTGAAGGTATTAGATAATGCTGGGCAAGCAGTGGGTTTAAAGATTAGTTTGTGTGCAGTAGTAAGTTGGAGGAAATTGAGTTGATTAGGGAGTTCTAGCCATTGAAGACTACGGAGGCAGATGCAGTGGTGTGTAGAATGAGTGGAGTTAGTAGCGAATTTGGCAATTTTGTAGTAGCAACTTTCAAGTTTTGTGGAGATAGAAGTGGAGATTGGATAGAAGAGGAGCACCATACAGTAGAGATGGGAGAAGGAAGGTAGTGGCGAGTTTGTCTTGAAGATGGAGTAAGAAAGTTTGCATTTCTATAAAGCATACCGAGCTTCTGATGAGTTTTCTTTATGTTTAGTTGAATATGATTATTAAATTTCAGGTGTTCATCAATGGTTACTCCGAGTAATTTAGCACTACTAACAACTTCTATTGAGGACTGGGAGAGACTAGAAATTATGAAGGATGACTTATCAGGAGTCAGAGCTTTTGAGGGGGAGAAGAGAATGATGTGGGATTTATTGGCATTGAGGGAAAGATGATTTTGAAGCATCCAATTTTCTATGGTTGTGAAGGCCAATGAAAGAAAACACTGTAAAATGTAAACTTCAAGATTGTAACAACATTGCCATCTAAGGTAGTGTGGACCCCAGCATGTGAGCATGCATTCCAGAAGCTTAAAGAAGCTTTGGGAGGACCCCTGTGTTAGCCAGTCCAGATTACAGCAAATAATTTGTTGTGCAAGTGGATGCTTTGAACTATGGGTTGGGGGCTGTACTTAGCTAGTTTCTTTAGAGGGGGAAGAATACCCAGTGGTTTATCTCAGTCGTAGGCTCCAACCCAGGGAGAAATGCTATGCAGCTGTAGAAAAGGGATGTCTAGCCATAGTGTGGGCATTGCAAAAACTTCAGCCTTATCTGTATGGAAGGAAATTCACTGTTATGACAGATCACAACCCTCTAACATGGTTAAACAGAGCCAGTCAGCAAAATGCCAAATTGCTAAGATGGAGCCTGGGGTTGCAAGCATATGATATGTCAGTGCAGCACCGCAGTGGGATTAGCAATGCCAATGCAGATGGGCTCTCAAGACAGGGAATGGGGTGAGGTACCCTCAGATAAACCTATCCCTCTCAAGTGGCATTTCTCAAGGGTCACTTGAAAAACTAGCTTGAGTTCTCCATGGGGGGAGAGATGTGAAGACTGGGGGAAGATGGGTGAAGGCTGCCAGCTTAGCCAAATAGAATTTAATACATAATTCTGGCATTTGTAAATATAAATGTAAAAGACAGCCTTGTTTCTTAAATGAAAGAAAACACTGCAAAATGTGAACTTCAAGATTGTAGCAACATTGCCATCTGCTGTAAGGAAAACTAAGCCAAGCATTTCACATCTGTTCTTTTGAAGTTAAAATTATGTGTTGTATACCCTTTTGATCTAGATAGTGGTGCCGAAGAGGCTAGCTGAACACATTCTTTCTATTGTTTTAACTTAAGGAATAACTACTAGAGTGTACATGTGAAATTTCTTTTATTGTTGTAGTTTCCTTAGCAGGTATTAGCTTGCTAAATAATGTAGCCTGTTGGCCTGGGAACTCCAGACTAAGTGTCAAAATGATGTAATGTGTATACTGGGAAAACCAAAGTGTCAAAATGATGTAATCTGGGAGGGCCCAGCAGAGATATTTGTTAGTGAGTTTAAAAACTATTGTTCAGAGAGAGAGAGAGAGAGAGACTGTAAGCATTTTGATCTTGATATCCAACTCTTAGCACTGCCTTATGCTCTCTTTATGTAAGTAGTATCTTAGAAGTATGTTTTCTTGTAGTAATAGCTAGGACTATAAATATTAGACTTACATGTTTTTCTGTTATATCAGAACTTTCCTACTGCATTGTTTTAAGTTTCTGTGTGATCTCTGAACTCTTGGATAGCACTGTGGTGTAGTAGTATTGTCTTGTGTTTTTAATCATTTATTATTAAATATTTTTAAAAACATTTTACCTGTGACTGGTTTGTGTAGAGACAAGTTCAACTCTAGAGTACATTCATATTTATAGAGTTTATTGTACAAAGCCACTCTAATAAGCCTTAGACTGATTAGTCACACTTACTAATTGGATAATAATATTGCACAGTAATAATTGGACACCCTTTTAAGGGCCTTTGGGTATCTGATAAGTATTAGGTGGTGGTGGCAGTAATTACTACCGTATAGTCTGGGTAAAGGGGAACAGCTGGAGAATCTGTGTCAGCCTTTCCCAGGAGAGTCTGTGAAGTTGTATAAATACTTATCTCAAAGTGTGTGTGGTGTGTCAGTTACCTGGTCAGGGACGCGAAGCACTGGTAGGACAGAGAGGGTACTGGAGGTTAGCTTGCCAGCTAGGCTGAGATCTGGACCCTATAGCTGTGTCGGTGGGGGGGTCTTACTGGGGACCTGGGGAGCAAGAGAGCAACCAGCCCCAGACTGACTGTGATCACTGTGTGCACTTAAGGGAAATTGTACTTCACTGTGTGTATTTGTTATCCTTTCCTCTCTTATGAGACACCCTCCCTGGTGTTAGTGGTAAGGATTGAGGCTCCTTGATTGCTGGGGCATCACATTGTGGTTTGCAGTGGTGGGATCCACTTCACATACTAATTGGCTTGTAGTGGTGTGGGTAGAGTGAATCCTGTAGCTTATGTACAGTGATCTCTGAAGGTGTTTTGTACTCTAAAACAGCCACGCAGTGAATACTCAGAGTTCAGATCACAATTGTTTTATTTCTTTTGTTAGCTTAGTTAGTCAGGGTGGGCAGGCAGCATGTCAGCACGGGAGTATGGAAAGCTGACATGGAGCCAGCTGGTGGAGATGTGCCAGCTTAGTGGACTGGTGCATGGAACCCTGACTAAGGCAGCCCTGATTGCAGCTTTGGTTACAGCTGCATCAGAAAACAGCATTCAGGAGGACAATCAGACTGGCAGTGGAGATACAATATCCTTGGAGAATGGACGGCTCAACCTTTATGTGAAGGACAGTCAGACTGGCAGTGAAGATACAATATGCTCAGAGAATGGACAGCTCAACCTTTCTGCAGTGGACTTAAAAATCCAGCTGGAGCTAAAGAGACTTGAGTTGGAGGCCAGGCGTTTCGAGATAGAAGCTGAAGAAAAGGAGCGTCAGAGGAAGCATGAGAGGGAAATGCTGACTCTTTGCCAGAGTTATGGAGGTAATGGGGAAGGGAGTAACTGAAGCCCAGAAGCACAACAGGTCAGTAAATTTCATCTGCAATTTAAAAAGGGGGATAATTTTGATAGTTTCATCCATATGTTTGAGAGGGTATGCAAACAGTATAGTGTTGACCAAAGGCTCTGGGTACAGTTCCTGACTCCCTTCCTCCATGGGAAAGCTGTAACTTGTATATCACAAATGCATGACTCTGTCTGTTTTGATTATACTGCTGTAAAAAATGTCTTTTAGAATGCCTTAAGCTAACACCTGAAATGTATAAGAAAATGTTTTGTGAGCATAGACGCAAGGCAGATGAAAGTGTGTGTGAATATGTTGCTGAACTGAGCACTTATTTTCATTGCTGGGTGAGTGGATGTCAAGTCACCACTTTTGAAGGGCTGGCAGACCTTTTGGTGAGGGAACAAGCCCTTAGCACTTTGCCTAAGGACATGATGATCTGGTTAGCTGATAGACAATGTGCTACTTCAGATGAGTTGGGGAAGAAGGGAGACCTATACCTGGCAAGCAGGGCAGCCCTGCACAGAAAGAGGACCCCCAGTACTGCTCATTGGTCTAAAGGAACCCATGGTGGGCAGCAGAGACTGCCCCAACAGAATCTGCCAGTAGCAGGGGAAACCACTAGTCCAGGTACATATCCAGGAGCAAGGGTTAAATGTTTTGAATGCAACCAGTGGGGCCACGTGGCATACAGATGTCCATGGAGGCAAGGTGAGGAACCAAAGTTGAGGGAGCCAGTAAGTGGGAAAGACAAAATGCCAACAGTAGGTTGTCTTGAGACGACAGGGGTATGGAACTACCATCCTGCAGATGTCCTGAGAGGGAAGGATTTGGATGAGGCAGTCCCATGTACTTATGCAGTTACACACAGTGAGGCTAGGAGACAAGCATGTGGGTCTGGTAGCCTGGGGGAGACCCAGACAGACTGCATACTTGCAGCCATGACTGCTGAGGTGATTACTTCAGGGAGGGAGCTACTTTGTAGCAGTGAGACTGAATGTGAGCCACAACTGCTTGTGGGTACTGATGTTCTCTTGGACAGGGTAACTGCAAAGGTAGAGGTGAGTAGTAGTACCCAGGCTGACAGTGAGGCACTGCTGTCAGAGGATGCCAGACGTCCTGTGGAAGGGGAGCTGGGAAGGGTTACAAGGAGAGAGTTGAGATAGGCTCAGCTCTCAGACCCTACATTGCAAGGCCTGAGGCAGGTAGCTAGGGAGGCACCTGATTGTCAGGAAAAGGGGGAATCTGTATACTGGGACAAAGGGTTACTGTACAGAGAGTGGACCCCTGAGGGAGGGCTAGAAGGTGAGAGAGTACAGCAGTTGGTAGTGCCTAGAGTCTACCATCTGGTGCTTCTAGCCATAGCCAATAATATTCCCGTTGCAGGTCATATGAGCATAAAACATACAAAGAGGCATATTATGCAGAACTTCTATTGGCCTAGAATTTCCAGAGATGTAACAGGGTACTGCAGGACCTGTGAGCAGTGCCAAAAGGTAGGCAAGGAAGGAGACAAGGTGAGAGCTCCTTTGATGCCTTTGCCTGTAATTGAGGAGCCATTTCAGAGGGTAGCTATGTATATTGTGGGTCCTCTGAGTACCCCAAGTTCCACAGGTAAAAAGTATATCCTGTTGGTAGTGGATTATGCTACACGATACCCTGAGGCAGTGGCTATGTCCTCCATTGAGGCAGAGATGGTGGCAAATGCTTTGTTAGAGATTTTTAGCAGGGTAGGTTTCCCAAACGAAATACTGTCTGACAGAGGTGCCGATTTCATGTCAGACCTGCTGGCTTGTCTGTGGAAGTCCTGTGGGGTGTAGCACATGAAGACCACCCCCTACCATCCCCAGACTAATGGTCTTGTTGAGAAATTAAACTCTAAAATCAAGTCCATGCTACGGGCATTTGCCAATCAGTTTAAGAGGGAGTGGGGCAAATGTTTGAACAATCTGTTGTTTGCTTACTGAAAGGTTCCCCAGGAATCCACAGGTTTTTCACCCTTTTAGTTGCTGTATAGGCATAGGGTGTGGGGACCTCTAGATTTAATTCGAGATGAGTGGGAAGGTGAGTGTGAGTCTCAAAAAGAGTTTGTTGTGGCATACATCCTAAACCTCAGGACAAGGCTCAGGGAACTCATGGGCTTGGCCCAGGAGGACCTGGCAGAAGCCCAACAACAGAAAAAGGTGTGGTATGACAGGAATGCCCGAGCTAGAGAGTATGCTGTGGGGCAGCAAGTAATGGTTCTCATTCCTGTCAGACACAACAAGCTGCAAGCAGCTTGGGAGGGACCCTACAAGGTGGTAAGAAAGGTAAGTGATGTTAACTACATGGTGGAAGTGCTAGGCAGGCGGTAAAGGCACAAACTGTACCATGTTAACATGATGAAACCTTAACATGATAGGGATGCCCTTGTGCTAAGCATTTGTAGTGGATTGCAGGAGGAGTATGAGGGAGATCAGGGGACTGATCTCCTCAGTAAGGCTCGGGCTGACACCTTGGTGGAATGGGTAGCAATGTCCCAGCAGCTATTCCCTACCCAGGTTCATGAAATCTGAGCAGTGTTGCAGGAATTTGGGGACGTGTTCACTGGGAAACCAGGGTGCACCCACCTGGTGCAGCACCAAGTGGATACAGGATCCCAAAGGCCTATAAGGCAGGCCCCTTATAGGATGCCTGAGAGTGTCAGACAGACTCTGAGGGAAGAGGTACAGGAGATGTCAGAACTAGGGGCGATTCAAGAGTCCAACAGTCTCTGGGTCTCACCAGTGGTGCTGGTGCCAAAGAAGGATGGCAGCACCAGGTTCTGTGTGGATTACAGGAAATTAAATAGTCACGCAGTGTCAGATGCTTACCTCATTCCTAGGACAGATGAGGCCCTAGAGCAGTTGGGTGGGGCTAAGTACAACCATTGATCTTACCAAGGGTTACTGGCAGGTACCCTTGACTCTCAGTGCTAGAGAAAAGTCAGCCTTTGTAACTCCTTTTGGCTTGTATGAGTTCACAAAGATGCCCTTTGGGATGAAGAATGCCCCATCCACTTTCCAGAGGCTGGTGGATAATATCCTAGCAGGAGCAGGAGGGTTTGCTCTTGCTTACCTAGATGATATTGCCATCTACAGCCATTCCTGGGCAAAGCACCTTCAGCATGTCAGGGAGGTGCTGCGCAGACTACTGAGGGCAGGTTTGACCATTAAGCTGAGCAAATGTCAGGTAGGTATGGCAGAGGTCTCCTACCTAGGACATAGAGTGGGGAGTGGCAAGATAAGGCCAGAACCTGCCAAAGTGGAAGCCATTCAGGCATGGCCTGCACCTGTTACAAAAAAGCAGGTGAGGGCATTCTTAGGAGCAGCAGGGTACTACCGAAAGTTCGTCCCTAGTTATAGTACCATAGTTGCTCCCCTCACAAACCTGACAAGGAAGAACAGGCCAGGTAAGGTAGTGTAGACCCCAGCATGTGAGCAGGCATTCCAGAGGCTTAAAGAAGCTTTGGGAGGACCCCCTGTGTTAGCCAGTCCAGATTACAGCAAATAAGTTGTTGTGCAAGTGGATGCTTCGAACTATGGGGTGGGGGCTGTACTTAGATTTCTTCAGAGGGGGAAGAGCACTCAGTGGTTTATCTCAGCCATAGGCATCAACACAGGGAGGAATGCTATGCAGCTGTAGAAAAGGAATGTCTAGCCATAGTGTGGGCATTGCAAAAACTTCAACCTTATCTGTATGGAAGGAAATTCACTGTTATGACAGATCACAACCCTCTAACATGGTTAAACAGAGCCAGTCAGCAAAATGCCAAATTGCTAAGATGGAGCCTAGGGTTGCAAGTATATGATATGTCAGTGCAGCACCACAGTGGGATTAGAAATGCCAATGCAGATGGGCTCTCAAGACAGGGAATGGGGTGAGGTACCCTCAGATAGACCTAACCCTTTCAAGCAGCATTTCTCAAGGGTCACTTGAAAAACTAGCTTGAGTTCTTCATGGGGAGAGAGATGTAAAGATTGGGGGAAGATGGGTGAAGGCTGCCAGCCTAGCCAAATAGAATTTAATACATAATTCTGGCATTTGTAAATATAAATGTAAAATACAGCCTTGTTTCTTAAATGAAAGAAAACACTGTAAAATATGAACTTCAAGATTGTAGCAACATTGCCATCTGCTGTAAGGAAAACTAATCCAAGCATTTCACATCTGTTCTTTTGAAGTTAAAATTATGTGTTGTATACCCTTTTGATCTAGATAGTGGTGCCGAAGAGGCTAGCTGAACACATTCTTTCTATTGTTTTAACTTAAAGAATAATTACTAGAGTGTACATGTGAAATGTCTTTTATTGTTGTAGTTTCCTGAGCAGGTATTAGCTTGCTAAATAATGTAGCCTGTTGGCCTGGGAACTCTAGACTAAATGTCAAAATGATGTAATGTGTATACTGGGAAAACCTAAGTGTCAAAATGATGTAATCTGGGAGGGCCCCCAGCAGAGATGTTTGTTAGTGAGTTTAAAAACTATTGTTCAGAGAGAGACTGTAAGCATTTTGCTCTTGATAAACAACTCTCAGCACTGCCTTATGCTCTCTTTATGTAAATAGTATCTTAGAAGTATGTTTTCTTGTAGTAATAGCTAGGATTATAAAGATTAGACTTGTGTTTTTCTGTTATATCAGAACTTTCCTACTGTATTGATTTAAGTTTCTGTGTGATCTCTGAACTCTTGGATAGCACTGTGGTGTAGTAGTATTGTATTGTGTTTTTAATTATTTATTATTAAATATTTTTAAACAACTTTTACCTATGGCTGGTTTGTGTAGAGACAAGTTAAGCGCTAGAGTACATTACACATTTATAGAGTTTATTGTACAAAGCCACTCCAATAAGCCTTAGACTGATTAGTCACACTTACCATTTGGATAATAATATTGCACATTAATAATTGGACACCCTTTTAAAGGCCTTTGGGTAGCTAATAAGTATTAGCTGGTGGTGGCAGTAATTACTACTTTATTGTCTGGGTAAAGGGGCACAACTGGAGAATCTGTGTCAGCCTTTCTCAGGAGAGTCTGTGAAGTTGCATAAATACTTATCTCAAAGTGTGTGGTGTGTCAGCTACCTGAGAAGGGACACAAAGCACTGGCAGGACAGAGAGGGTACTGGAGGTTAGCTTGCCAACTAGGCTGAGATCTGGACCCTATAGCTGTGCCAGTGGGGAGTCTTATTGGGGACCTGAGAGCAAGAGAGCAACCAGCCCCAGACTGACGGTTGTCTCTGGATGCACTTAAGGGAAATTGTACTTTACTGTGTGTATTTGTTATCCTTTCCTCTCTTATGACATGCCCTCCCTTAGTGGTAAGGATTGAGGCACCTTGATTGCTGGGCCAGGGCATGGCCGTCACACCAGGATAACCGATTGGACAGCAGGTGTCCATTTTCAGCAGAGTCTTGGTAAGAAAAGCTCCAAGAAGTTACAATGTGAATACATAATTTATTAAGGAGTGACAGTTGAATTCAATAATAGAAGTTGGATAACAAGTGGTAGGATGCTAACATATAAGGCAAAAAAACAGTTAAATGCAAGACAATCTCAGTACAGTCAGGAGATCTCATATCTTACAGTACTAGTACATTATGTGTACATAAGGTACTCAGAAGTAAGTACATATTTACAATATTTAAAAATAATATACAATGCACATAGGTGACAGTGTAAAGTGAGCATCAGAAGTAGGTACATATTTATAATATTTACAGAATATAAAATGTACATAAGTGACAGTGTAAAATAAGCATCAGATGCTTCAGGAGGTAATCTGCCTACAGTGGGGTGAGAATTCAGGGGTGGGTCTTTGCAGTTGCAAAGAGTGTTAGCTTAAAGGTGTGATTTAAGGAGGTCTTTAAATGTGGTTGTGCGATTTTGTAACCTGAGGATGGGAAGGAGGGTGTTCCATGCTTTTACGACCTCATGGGAGAATAGGGCTTCTCCAGAGCTGTTCTTACATGGATTGACTTCAATCAGGGATTTGTTACTGGATCATAATGCTTGTTGGAGTTGTGGAAATTTAACATGCCAGCTAGGGCAGGGTTCTGACAGGATGATATAGAATTTGAGGAGCTATGATGAGTTGGTGGTAGCATAGTCAATTTGGAAATTCTAACCAATGTAGTTTAAGAAGGGATTGGCAGTGGTGGGAGTGGGAGTTAGCATTGGCTGCAAATCTAGCTATTTTGTTGTAGCATATGGAAAGTTTGTTCAGGTCGGTTTTATTAATGTTGGTTAGAAACGGAGAGGCATAAAGTAATGATGATAACAGATGAACTCTGGCTATGGTAGTTCTAGACTTGGGGGTTACGAACTGTTTGCTATAATAGAGGCATCCTAGCTTCTTATGTACTTTAGAGATAGTTTGGGATATGTGTTTGTTGTATTTAAGTTGTTGATCAATTGTGATGCCTAGTAATTTGGCCTCATCTACTGGGGTGAGGAGGGTGTTATTGGCTGAGAGAATGGTGAAGGTGCAGCCATTCTGCTTAGTTGGGTGGAATAGCATTATCTGTGTCAAATAAAGACTCTCAGTGTAATTGGGTTTAATGTAATTGCATCTCTCACAAACTGTGTCAAATAAATAGTACTTTGGTGTAGGTATGGACATTAGTATGAGTTCCTACTGTTGGGTAGGGGGTTGTGAAGCTGTTTAGACCTTCCCTCAGGAGGTTCTAATCAGCTTTGGAGATGTTGCTTAAGTGACATAACTGCTTGGAGCACATATTTGGTGAGCTTGATCATGTCTCTCTTCATATAGTCCAGAGATGTACATCTCAAGTCATTCATGCTAACATGGACTATGACAGAGTCATAGTAGTACTTGTTGAGGGACTTGAGTGCATGGGTGATGTGGTGAATTCTGGTACCTGACAAACAACTTACAGTGACTTTCTCCTTATCCAGCCTGGTGAGGGGCATGGAGTCTCCTATGTTTAGTATATTGGGTTTATGGTTTAAGCCTTAATGGCTGTGAAACACAGGCATGTGGACTATTTGTGGTATGTGGTGTGGTAGACTGTAGAATTTGCTTGTGTTTTTTCTCAGATGTGTCTTTTGTTTAGGTATGTTTTTGTTAAGAACCTCCACATATGTGGATGTCTGTAGTGTTGGTCTGGGTGATGTTTGAGGTGTGGCGTTTGTACAGACAGCCTTCTCAGTGCCAGGTATACTGGCTTGTGAAGGAGTGAGCATAGACTCCAAGTTTTTAATGTAATTGCATCTCTCACAAATTGTGTTCCAAGGTGGTAGTAAGAGAGGGTTGTCAGTGTACACGAGACAGTTGTTAACACTATCTCAGGATGCCCATATCAACTAGATTGGCAGGAGCAACTGTAGGAAACTGTCTGTCTGTATTTGTCAGAACTGATGTGGGGGATGAGCTAAGGGGAAGAAGGTGGAAATATCTGATATGGGTATTTGTAGCTTGTGTTGTACAGAGGCTGTAAAAAGATTCACTACCTCAGGATCGAGCGAGTGCTAGTAAGGGAAATTTTGAAGCTGGAATACCTTGTAATGGGTTAAATCAGTGCAGCGGTGATGCGCGATGCACAAACATGGGCAGCCCCGTGCAAACACAGGGTTTAAATACCAGAAAAGTTGGAAGAATCTAGAAGCTCAGATTATTACCCAATCCTGCTAGGCCCTGCACTTTCAACCAATCACTCATGCTAGAAAAGGTCAGGCAGCACTGTTATTCTCACTAACAGAGAAGGCAATTCCTTTCCAGCACAGCATGGCTGCCAGGAAACTCAGCAAGCAAAACAACCAGGCCTGGATGCAACAAACCTGTATCCAGACTATGCTACTTGACTAGAACACAGAAAACGTTGAGAAAATGCACAGGACTAAGCCCTTTGCAACTGTGCTGATGATATATCCAAAAGTAATTAATGAGTTCAGGCTCTTTATAGCATACACATGAATTTGCACGTACTAGCTTTTATTCAATAGCTTAAATTAGATTTTTGTTAGTTAACAGAATGTGGAATAGTTGGATCTTGTTAGTTAAGAAGGCTTCATCACAGCAATGCTGCGCAGATGTTAATAAATGATCAGTTTGAATACTCAGAGGGGTGGTTGTCGCTCACACGCATCACTAATTGCAAATGGATGTCAGAAACTGCATGTTAAGACTTAAATGTAAAACTGTAAGTCTATAGTGTAAATTGTGAGATATCTATGGTTTTGTGACAGAAACAGTTAATGAAAGCCTTGATTTTTTTCTGAAACCCAGGGCAAGTGAATGAAAATTTTAATAAATTGTGATTTCAATCAATAAACACAATGAAAAGTAAAAGTGACGTGTCAGCTCTGGCTCTTGTTGTTAATGAATGCCAGCAGATCACCTTCCAAAATACAGCAACCTCAATAAGTTACAAGTCATTATCTCCAACATAATACTGTATTACAAATCAAGGCCACATCGTGTTAGTCTCTTTTAGTAGAATTAGTTTAATCATTTTGCTTTCATTCCCTGATTAGTCCTTTTCATGATTGCGTAGTAAGCAAAGCCTATGTCAGCACTCGGTGGGTACAAGGCAGAGACACTAATCCTGGATATGATACCAGTCTACCATATGACACACACACACACACACACACACACACACACACACACACACACACACACACACACACACACACACACACACGCACACACACACACACACACACACACACACACACACACACACACACACACACACACACACACACACACACACATACACGCACACAAGCACACACGCATGCACGCACATGCACACACGCACACACATGCACACATGCACACACGCACGCACACACACACACGCACACACACACACACACACACACACACACACACACACACACACACACACACACACACACACACACACAATGCAAATTTAGGCAAAAGATATCCCAGACAAAAACTGAACTGGAAACTATGTGAGGCAGCAATGACAACCACTGTATAATGCAGGATCATAATGAAAAATGTTTACAATAGTTTTTTCTCATGTCTGCTACAAGTGGTCCAGTTCCAAGTGCATGAAGACAACTGTCTCAAAACCAGGGACTCAAGCATCTTGTACCTCATATAAGCTGCCACTTACACTCAAATTAAATATGAGTTCAGGCAAGCAGTTGCTGTTTCTTATTCAAACACATTATTTGAGTTTTAGATAGGTATGCGCAGCAGCCATTGGGAGGGAGTGGAAGGTGGACTTTAGGGTTAAGCGGTTGGGTTAGGGACTGAGAAGGGAGTTTTAAGGTTAGGGAGCAGGATGAGAGTTTTAGAGTTAGGGAGTGGGAAGAGAATTTAGGGTTGGGGATAAATCAAGAAATGTAGCTTTAGGTAGGTGTTTTTAGGTTTAGAAAGCAATCAGGGATTTTAGGTTTAGGAAGGGGAAATGAAGTGTTAGGGGTTAGGATTTAGGGTTAGATTTAGGGCTGTACAGTTTAATATTCTTATCATACTGTTACTACTTCTCTTTGAAAGTAATATTGAGCACAACCCTGGTCCACAGCTTCTCTTCTATTACCTTCTCAGTGCCCAAGGCATTGCAAACAAAATGTATCAAATTAATGCTATAATCACTCCTCATAACCCAGACCCTCCTAGCAGTTACTGGAACTTGGCTGGGACCAGATAACTCTCTCACCATCATCTTCTTCCTAGATATAACTGTTTTTTTGACTGCAGGCTGGGCAATACTAAAGGAGGCAGTACCCTGTTGAAATGCAAATATCACTTAAATGTGAAACTTCCATCAAAATCTCAACCAAATTGGCTTCTAGCAGAAATTGCCTTACCCAGTACATCACATATCTAGTTAGTGGTTACATCCCTCCTTCGCTCCCTTCCCCATCTTCTCTACATACATTTAAAAATGTCATTCCATAGATTTTTATCACGCACAAACAACAATAAAAATATAACTATTCTTGGTGACTTCAATAGCAACATGTTAAAGCCTATTAATTTAGAGGTCTTAGATTATCTCACTGAACAACAACTGACACAGCTAGTCAATCAATCTACGAGACCCAACCTTCTGACTAAAATACCACTCCCTCATTCATCTCATCATCTCCAATATCTCAAACACAGTCTCTAAAATCACAATTCAGTCACTCTCATTTAGTAATCGATACCCCGTCCATTTCTCCATTTTTATACCCAGCTTCCAAGGTTTATGTGCTTGTATACAGCTCAGCAAGCTCCTGCCTGGTGCCCTGCAGAGTTCTACAGCAGCACAGAGACAAAAGAAAGACTTTGGAGTGATTAAGTATAATTTTTCTGCATTTTATTGCTGCCTTTAGCTAATTCCGCCTAAAACGCTGAGTTTTTACAATTTCTGTGAATTAAAAAACTTGTTTCGGGTACATATTGTACTTATTTTACTGCCTGCACTTTAACAAAGTAATTTTTGTGTTTAAATTACATTCTTAACTGTTGTAGGCTACACACCCAAGTGTGATAGCCATTTCTGTCCTTTTAAAATTTTTTTTGATTGTATCTGCTTTATTTTCTGAAAAAAAAAAAAAAAATATATATATATATATATATATATATATATATATATATATATACTTGTTTTCCTGCTTTTCTAAGCTAGTATAGTCCAGTTTTCAGGTTAGTGCTGAATTCGGGGCTGTGTTACATGTTTCTGTGTTTGCCTATACCTTACTTGGATATAAAGAAGTTTCTCTGTTCACCTGTGAGAGAGGGGAGCTTTGAGCAGCCTATCTGTCCCTGGAGGAGTGGTTTCAGCCCATAAATTAGTAGTTTATTGGCCATTTTGGGATAATTTCTACCTCTTTCATTTCCCCTGCTATAAAACCCGCATTAGAGTGGTTTTCTGTGCCCGGCAGCACTGGTTAGATAAGGTATAACTATTCCCGGCTCTACAAAGTCTACTGTTCAATTTTTCCCTTGGAACTAGACAAACTTTCAGCTTAAGCACTCAAAACATTCACTACTCAGCCCGGCACTTGCTCAAAACTCATAGCAAGCACTAATAAACCATAGCACTAACCCCCCCCATACTCTGTAGAGAAGGACAAGGCTCTCTATTCGACCTTACCAGCCAATCAGTAAAACAGCTCACTGTACCTATCCAGGCATGTCCAAAGGGCAGTTTCAGGTGTACTCTCTGGTCCAACTGATGAATCTGGGCATTTTGAGGCAATGTTACAACTGCCTCATGTACACAGACAACCCTCTCCTCCTACCACCAAACACTAATATATGTTCATAGGTTCATAGGTTTATACTAGGCTATCTGCCCCTAAGGCATTTATAAGCCTAGCCCAAAGTTTTGTGGCTTACGCCACCCCTTATGTTAAAAAATACTGTGCCCATTAGTTTGTTGTGCCTCTGTCCAGCAGTGACACAGAGATGATTCTAAACCTACGATCTCCCATCCACTGGTCAAGATTTCTCTTGAACAGAGCCAGCGAGGTGCTCTGCCTCACATGGACTGGGATTTTATTCCACAGCATAGGGAGTCTCTGGGTGACAAATCTATCCCTCCAGCATGTCCTATTTATATCTGTGCTAAGGTTTCATAAGAGATGCAATTATACAGCCAAACTGGAGGCTAAGCTCTCTCAACCCAAGACTGAACCAGACAGTCAAGAGGAGAAGGGAATTACTTGCATCACACCACCAGTCTCACATAGACCTATGAAACCAGCACCAGCAAAAGAAATGCATAAATACACAAAAACATACTTGGAGGCTCTAAATAAAAATCTGCAAAAGCAACAGAGACCTCCAAAGCAGGTATCCAAGCAACCTCCACCCCCAACACAAACCATGAAGCACATACTTCACAAAACCAGTGAGCTGTGCAATCACAGCCCTTAAGGCAAAATAACATACCCAACACACTAGTAATAGGTGACTCTAGAGTCAGGTACACTGATGTCCCA
Source organism: Protopterus annectens (assembly GCF_019279795.1). Lineage (NCBI taxonomy): Eukaryota > Metazoa > Chordata > Ceratodontiformes > Protopteridae > Protopterus > Protopterus annectens. The sequence continues at coordinate 85,921,710 of NC_056730.1, read as the reverse complement.
CTCACTAGGCTGAACAAGGAGAAGGTTACTGTTAGCTGCCTGTCGGGTGCCAGGATCTACCACATAACACAAGCACTCAGGTCACTCCAGAACAAGTAGAAATATGATTCTATCATTATCCATGTTGGTGTGAATGACCTGAGCCATACCTCCCTGGACTACATGAAAAGAAACATGGAACAGCTCTCTGATCACGTAACCCAGGCCGGTATAACCCTGACCCTGAGTAGCATCCTGCCCTCACCAAGAATGATACCACGGTATAAAGAAATAATTATCAATTTCAACAACTGGGCTAAGCTTCTGGTGTCATTCAAAGGGGATCCAGTGTCTGTCAGCCTGGGATGACATGCTTGACAAGCCACACTGCTTTGCTAGAGACGGCTTGCACCTGTCACCCTTAGGCTTTTGAATACTGGCCAAGGCTCTTGTCACCCCCATAGTACCTTTTTTAGGCAAGGCTCAAAAGACAAACCCACCACCATAATTAGCACAAGTAACAAAAAACTGAGGGTAATACTAATCAATGCCAGAAGTGTAAATCTCAAAATGCATGCACTCAAGGCACTCCTCAGTATGGAGAAAATCAATATATGTGCAGTAACAGAAACCTGGTTTAAGGCTCCAGAGAGCACCCCAGCACTACCAGGCTACAACTCATACCATATATTTCAGCCACAAAACCCGGACCGAAATACAAAAGGTGGGGGCTATCCATATTCATCAAGGATATATATATTTATACATATACTAAGTTATGTATCCAACACATTACTCTAGCATTGTACTGTTTTACTGTCATTAATATGTTATTGTACTATTGTCTATTTTGTATGTCTGGTCAGTTTTTGACCTTGAGATGAGACTGAAATTGATCAGGACTGCTTGGTGTTTTGCCTCAGCAAACAAATGCAAATAGATAGCATGATGCCCATCACTGCTACCAGTATGCAATGGCTACCAATATGTGACATCCCCATGCTGGGTTAGTAATCAAGAGTCTGAATCCTCACCACTGACACTGGAGAGGGACTTGTACTTGGAATACTAATGGATGCACTCAGTATTTCCAGATGCAGACCTCTCTGCATCAAATACAGTTTCCCTTAAGAGCCCACAGGAACACACTCAGTCTGGGGTCTGGATGTCTCTTTATCTGTCTCCCTCCAGGTCCCCAATAAGACTCCCCACTGGTACAGCTGCATGGTTAGGTCCTCAGCCAAGTGTCCAAGCCAAGTCCTCCAGCACCCTCTCTGTAAACCCAGTGCTTTGAGCCCCTTCCCCAAGTAGCTGACACACACACTCTTTAAGATTTAATTTTCACATACACCTGGTAAAAGTTGGTACACATTACCCTCTCTAGAAAGTTTGCCCAGACTATAGGGTCATTATCACTGCCACCAGTCAGTTACTATAAGGCTCTTAAAAGGGTATCCAATTATACTGTGTAATATTAATACTAATACAAATGGTAGTAGTTTACCAAGCTAGCTAGGCCTTCTGGAGTGGCCTATACAGTGTCACCAAATAAATGTATGCACTCTCCAAGGTTAGATACTTCCTACAAGGACCAGACACAATAAACGTTTTAAATATATTTAATAATAAATAATGAAGTACATGAAAATACTGAATATATATTCACAGTAAACCACAGAGTTTAGATCACAGAAAATATTGAAAATAATATTGATGGACAGACTCAGACAAATAAAGAAAACCAATATCTAAACTAAGCTTAAGTTACTTACTTCCACAAGGCAAGATGCTGTAGGTGAGGGTCTTTCTAGTCAGACTTCCCAAACAGAATATTCAATACTCTGAGATTTCTCTTTGCAATATCTAAAATATAATTTTCAAGAGGGCTGTCAGAATGACCTCATCTGGTCACCTGACTCTAGGTTCTCACAGTATTCACCTTTGAAGCTGAGACAGAAATTTAGCACAGATGGCCACAATACACATCCTAATGTTTATGGCAGTACCCGGGGCCTCCCCTCTTTTCACTGAGCTAATGGACAAATGCTCTCACCCAGACCCAGCATTTCCAGTCCTATTCAACACTGTGGGGTGCCTTTTAATGATTTAACAGCTCATTTACATTTCCCTTATTTTCTTAAAATTGACATCTGCTGTGCCAGTATCCTCTATTAAAACATATAAATTTAATTCAGCTACAATAATACATGCATATTTCTCTTTATTTCAGCAGGATACACTTTTGATACATTTCAACACAAGCAAAGCTCACAAATACATTTTCAGCACAAGCATCTGTACAAAATCAGTTTGATATACAAATGACATACAGTTCTAATACATTTGTAACACAAGCATCTTGTATAAACCAGTTTGATATTCAAAGGACATATAATTCTTTACAAAACTCCAGCTGGCTATGCTGGCACTTGCCCATATCATCACATATATATATATATATATATATATATATATATATATATATATATATATATATATATATAAATAAATAACATAGAGTCGGTTGTAAATAGTTAAGTAAGCTTGAGCTAGTGGGAGTTACAGCACTTACCTTTTCAAGCAAATGGCAGTGAGCAAGTGTTTTGCAAGTTAATAGCACATGAGCGCTTGTAGTAAACCATTTGTTTTATTTTCTATAGCTTTATGTGTACTAGTGTTATTGTTAAAATTCTGTGAATTTAATAAAAGTGTTTAAAAACATTACAAATGTAAAACTGTATCCAATATTTACATTTAGAGAATTAAAATGCTACTAAATGGATCATGAGTTAGCTAGCTACATAGACACAATACTGTAACATAAATAAAGAACTCTGTTTAAAGCTAGTACCATAACCTACAGAAGGATGCTAGAGAACCATTGTTTATATAGTCTAATAAGCCACTCCTATCTTGTTCAGCCAGAGTGAATTAACTGCTTCAATAATGAAGAGGAAAGATATTTAAAAAAATGTCATTGCCAACACATCCAGATGTAAAGCACAGCTTAAGAGAGTACATTTCATAAAAATGCATCTCCAGACAACAATAAAAGTTGGGGAGAATTTTTATTTCCTGTCAGTCAGCTTTGTAAGAAATGCAGCTCAAGAGGTTTTATAAAATTTAAGTCTACCCATTGACCAGGGAGTAGAAAGGCTTTGTTTTGCTCTCCTTTTATTCCAGATAAAATTCAAATAAAGTTTTGAGATTTTCACAAGTAGCTTGGAGCTGTTTGGGGAAGTGATGCATCTTATGTAATGCTGCAGCATGGGGTATATTGTAAAGGAACTAAAAGAACTGGAGATTGGATCTTTGGAATGGGGAAAGTGCATATTATGTAGACATAAATGGAATTTATGGGAGCAATACATGCAGAATAATGTCAAGAAGAGTGAGGTTTAAGGGAAGAAGAAACTGAGCAATTTATGCAATGCTGGAGTGATTGACAATTGCAATAAATAAAGAAAACATTTATGTAATGTATAATGTGTGGAAATAAAAAAAATGTCAATATGGTTAATTTTCTTTTCTGTTAATGTAAGTGTTCATATGTTTTAATTTAATGAAGGTGTTAAAAAAACAAAAGCATGTTAATGTCACCTATCCTACCTTTTAGTATACAATGAAGCTTTTGCCATCTGTGGACTTGTACAAACTGCTTATTTTAGAGCTGTTGTAAACCTGGTGATTCCAAAATGGCTGCTGACTAGAAAGCACTGTCTTCTGTGTGCTCTTAACACTATCAGATAATCTACTTGAATCACCTGTCGCCACATCATAAAAAATCAAAAAAAGGGTTTTAACAAACAAAACTAGATATAATCTACCTACCTTCCAAAGAATTTTGGTGAAATTGCGGATTGGAAAGGCTGATTCATCCTCTCTTCATCCAAAGGGGTATTAGTACTCTCAGCCACATGTGACTAGGCCAGACAGCAATACAAAGAATCTACAGAAGCACAAACAAATAAAGGAAAGTAAAGAAAAAAGAGGATACAATAAAAATCTTCTCAAGATGGATCCAATGGAAACACAATCTTCAAAAACTAGACTTTTACTAATTTCATCCCCAGAGAAGGAAACATCTACCAAAAGGCAGAAAACAGCCAAATCACATTCTGAAACTACCAAGTAGCCTCAAAAAATAAGGGTGAGCATCCCTTTACAATTGAAGATCTCAAAGCAGCACTATCTCCACTGCAGTCTGAAATACAAATCTTATCTTCAAAGTTAACCCTTTTTGGCAACAACCTGGAACAAATCATTACCAGATTAGATCAAAATGATGCAAAAATATTGGAGAATGAAATAAAAATTCAGGAACTTCAAAAAAATACTTCCACAAATGAAGCTCTGATAAAAGAAATGCAGCAAAAAATAATTGATCTGGAGGCTAGAACAAGGCTTAATAATGTGCTGATCAGAGGTGTGCCTGAGAAGTTTGAACAATCACAACTGCCCTCTATTGCTCAGGAAATTATTGGTATCTTACTAGACAACAAAGATCTTGCACAAACTTTTTCAATCAAAAGAATCCATAGGGCATTGAAAAAATCACAAGCAATGGATATGCCTAGACAAATTTACACAAGGCTACTTAATGCCTCCCATGCACAGTCAATCCTTCAGGCTGCTAAATCTAAAAAGTTCGTTATCTGGAGAGGTTCAAAAATTACCTTTGCTCAGGACTTGTCATTCCCTATTAAACAAGAAAGACAATCCCTCTCGCCCTACTGCAAGTTTTTAATTAACAAATCCATCAAGTTCTAGATGAAGTACCCTGCCATTCTATCATTTCAGTACAAAAGGATAATGTACTCTATAAAAAACCAACAAGAAGCGAAAGCTACATTTATTAAGGCTTTTGGTGAAACTCCGACATCCTCTTAAATTACATCAAACAGTTTCCTCTAGATGCCTCTTATTTACAACAACAACAACTTTCTTAATATGAAAGCTCAAACAAACTTGTATTTCTCAAAAAAAAAAAAAAAAAAAGTGCATATAAGCTCCTTTACCATACAAGCAATATGAACCTGTCCAAATAACAAATGTAAGAGGTTTCAGCTCTTATTCTAACCGATCGTGCGATTAATCTCACCAGGACATCTTCTCCTTACCTTTAAATGAGTTCCGTATCCTGAGACCATTTCCAGGTTCCCGTCTCAACAATAGTAAGGTAGGCCAAGTTTTCTGGATGATCTAACTGTTCCTATTGGCCTCCATGTGCAGCAGGTTGCCTGGTCCCACTGGAATCTTCTTCCTTCTTCAAATGCGCAGGTTTCATGAGAAACAAATGAGTGCCACTGCAAAATCGAGACTCCCGCTTTTCTTCTTTTAACTGAGAAGCAGGAAATTCCGAGTCCTGGTAAGAATGGAAAATAAATTCAACTAAATACTTATGGAGCTAAAGAAGGCTACAGACAGCTACAAAAACTTCATAAGAGACTGTACTGAAGATCGGAAAGGTTAGAACGAGTATTTATTCATTAAGGAAAGCCTTGAGAAGCTTGCAAGACAACTAGGGACAAGTTAATATCACATTTTGTTTTTAATAAAGTAATGGTTCGTTTTTGAAAGGAATGGTGATCATTGAACTAAATGAAGCTGCAGACATGGTTTATATAACATGTTTTGTGTTTGATTGTCATGTTAACAAATTCATGGTTTGTGGTAGTATCTGCAATTTTTTAAGGCTTTAATACCTGTGTTTTTTATTTGGACAGTATGTCAGGCATCTGTTATTACAAAATGTTCAGTAAGGTTGCTATTAAGCTCTGAATTAGCTAATAGGTCAGAAATAAAAAAAAACATATTTAGACTTTATATGAATAACAGCTTATTGTTTGACAGTATGGTGGATTTCTGCAACAAAGCATGACTGAAATGTTATATTATCAAAAACTGTTCAACACAGACTCATAACTAGGTAGTCTACTACTCTTTATACTAACATTTGCATTATAACCAGTTTAACCAGTTTTTAAAAGTTTGTTTTTATAAAATATAATAATGGATGGTTTTCAAACATATGGTAAAATGTAAATCTGATTCCCTGTAGTGGATGAAGCGACTTGTTGTAAGACTTTCATATGGGCTGTAATTTTCTCTACCTATGTTTTATAGGGGACCCTCAATCTGAGAAAGGGAGCTCAATGACATAATATTGTCGTAGACATCTTTACATAACAAGTCTAGAGTTTAATCTTACACTTGTGACAACAAGGTGTAATAAGGTATACTTAAAACATATGCACTATACTTGTAGCATTTTGCTGTTTTGTCTAGTTTCTTTAGATAGAAAGACTTTTGACATGAAACCCAAGACAGTGTTTTGCAAAGCAGAGCACGAGACACATAGTATGGTCTAATTGTTTGAAAGAATGCATAGGAAAGACTCTGAATATAGGGATAATTTGTGAAAAAATTAAAAATAAATGTGACACTATGCAAATTACGGATATTGTGTGTCACAGAGAAATATACATATGATGCATGTGTGTCCACGCGTGCGTGCACACACATGCACACAAAACAGTCAAATGGAATAAATAGCCGCAATATTCATAAATACCATGTACTCTGTGAAATTGTTACTAGGTTGTAGCAGACCACTACAGATACTTTTAAGCATTACAGTCTCCCAATTTAATGTACTAGAATTATTGTGGCACTCATACTTGGGGAATACTTGTATGTTTTAATTAACAGAGTTAAGCGCACGTACACACTTTCCAATTATGATCTTAATTGCCAAAGTATTTCTGGGTTTGGTCCTTTTCAAAGGTGTATAATCAAAGTGACAAACTTCAGACTCTATTATTAACACACTGGACTAAAAATTGTATACATCTTTCTATCTTATAGGTTGTTTTGGGAGACCGTGTGTGTGTGTGTGTGTGTGTGTGTGTGTGTGTGTGTGTGTGTGTGTGTGTGTGTGTGTGTGTGTGTGTGTGTGGTATTACAAATTTATTTTTATCATTGTTACTTCGGTACAGATCAGGATTGTGTCAGTAACAGATATCATGATTTTTTAGCCCTATATGCTGGATAGTTAACAACGCTTCTTCATCTTGTTAATTGTTATAGGGATCGGAAAAACTTTACATGCATTCCCAGAGAGTTGTGTTGAGTGTATGTGTTATATCTGGTTGTGAAACAAAATGGCAGGGGTAAGGGACATTATGAGATATTCACATCTATAGAGTAGTGAGTAGGTTATTCTTGTCTTTAATCAATACTCTTCTGCAGTTTTGCTGATGCATCACACCCATCTGTAGTCTCTTGACTTAGAGTTAGTAAATAGACAAATGTTTTATTTCTTTTTGCCACCCTATAGCTGTTCTGTGGTAGACTATTATTGGTTTAGGATTACTATGTTAGCAAATCACTTCATCTACATGTGTGAATTTGACTCTCTGTGTTCATGTATATGTCTGTGGTTTTGCATTTATAGATTTTCTGGCCTTTGGAGAAATGTAGTTTACTATAAATTTTTAAATGGCCTAATGTCCATCCTATCTAATAATATTTATACTTCATGTAGGCAGAAAAAGGCATAACATCATTGTCTGTTTATCTTTTCATAGTTTATTGTTCAAAGTAGTTAAATTTGGTCATATAATATTTATTTGGTTCCAATTACTAGACCTTGCTGGGAACCAGGCCTCTTCATACACTTTAGGAAGCACAAGTCTAAAACTCCATCTGATAATGATAAGTGAAAAGGAGCCTCAAATAAGTCTTGCCAGTCGAAGGCACTATTAATTTCCCTAATTCTGAGGTTAATTCCTAATAAACTCATCTTTGAGTCAGAGCTGTAGTCATACAGGATAGGTACTATAGGGTGACTTTGCTGTATGGTCATATGCGGTTAAGCATGATCAAGATCTATTATACTGTTAAGTAAAACCCTAACTGTTAGTACCAAACAATATGTGCTGATGTTTACTAAATGTCAAAAAGTTCTGTTTTTTTTTTTTTTTTTTACTGTTACATTAGAGCAAGAAGCACGTGTGTGTGTAGTAAGTTGGATTTTGGAATGTTAAGAATTTTTTGTAAAGTAGTTAATTTTGTAAATAGCGTCTTCTTCCTATCTCTTTCAGATATTTGTAGAATGTGGTTAAGCACGGGTAGTGATCTGAGAGAGAGGCGACTGTCACTTTACTCTATTCTCCTCCTAATCATTTTTCATTTAATGGAAACAATTATTTTCACCTTCACTCTATTTGCCTATTTATTCTTAAGTTGCAACACATTTGCCTGTTAACTCTTTTTACTTTAAATAGTAAAAATATAAAATTCTCATCTTACTAGTTACTTGGATAAATGCTATTGATAGACTCATGGAATATAAAAGGGTTGCAAAATAATAAAAAAAAGGAAAAAAGGAATTCAGTTTTACATCTAATCCATAAATCTTCGTTTGATATTACTCTTATCCAGAAAACGCACATGACTACAACTCAATGGTCAAACAATGTTAAAAAGAAATGGATAAAACAGATTGTAATGGCTGGGGATAGTACAATATCCAAGGGGGTAGCAATAATAGTTAAAAAATCTTTCAAAGGATCAATTATAACTTCTGGTTGTGAAGATGGTGCTACCTAACTTGTTCTACACCATCCTGCAAAAAATAAATACTTATATTAAATGTTTATGGCCCCTGTATACACCAATCTTTGTTCCTTTATGAAATCATCTCGCTCGTTGAAAAATTTAACAATCATCTACTGATCCTGGGGGGGGGACTGGAATACTACAATCAGACCGGATTTAGACAGAACCTGTAAAACCAATAAACAACCTCCAAGTACTACTCATACTATAAGAGATATGATGGAAGTCTACAACTTGTTTGATCCTTTTGAACTTTTAGGAATGTCCCTAACATTAGTAACTACACATTCTTCTCTGCCTTCCACAAATCCTGGTCCAGGATAGACTTCTTTTTAATATCAACATTTTTTGCCTCCTATGATATAATATATAGCAGTGACCCCAGAACTATTTCTGATCATGCCAAAATTAATCTACATTTTAATACTAGTAAACATAACCATTTGAATTCCATCCCTATAAATTGGTCCCTTAATCCAAATCTCCTGAACAACATGATTTTCCATAGAGAAATTCAAGAACTCCTGTCCCAGACATTTACCTCTTTTGATATGTCTGATATGCCTATAGATGTTCAATGGGCGGCTGCCAAAGCTACTTTAAGGGGTACCCTTATTCAAAAATCCTCCCTAATTAAAAAACAATCTAATTCCCGTACTTTGGTGCTAGAAACAGAACTAAAAAAATAGAATTAGAACTCCATCCTAAGTTCTGTCCCGACATTGAAAAATGAAGATCTACCATTCAAAAGCAACTTCACGAACCACACCTCAATCAATACTCACTTATGGAATCTAGACTTATCCATAAGTATGCTGAATGGGCACAAACGCCTTCGAAAATTCTTGCTAGGATTATAAATATCAGACCCCACCTACTAAAATAAATCATATTATCTACAAGGGTCGATCATATTTCACAGATAAGGAAATCATTTAGGTCTTCCAGGAAGTATATGAGGAAATTTATGGCCCCCAGATACTTATAGGTTCATAGGTTCATAGGTTTATACTAGGCTATCTGCCCTAAGGCATTTATAAGCCTAGCCCAAATTATTGTGGCTTAAACCCTTATATGAACAAATACTGTGCCCATTAGTTTGTTGTGCCTCTGTCCAGCAGTGACCCAGAGATGATTCCCGGGGTAAACCTACGATCTCCCATCCACAGGTCTAGATTTCTCTTGAACAGAGTCAGCGAGGTGCTCTGCCTCACATGGACCGGGATTTTATTCCACAGCATAGGGAGTCTCTGAGTGATAAATCTATCCCTCCAGCACGTCCTATTTATATCCGTGCTAAGGTTTAAGTCGCTTGCTCTAGTGGTTTTGGTGGATTTGGATTTTTGAGGTGGAGCATGTCCATTAATTCCGGGTTGGACATGGCCTTGTATGTCAGGCACATGTCACCTCTGAGCAGGCGGTATGCGACTGAATAGAGCTGGAGTTTCTTCAATCTGGCAGCATATGACAGATTTTGGAGTCCCTTTATCCTTTTGGTGAGGAACTTTGGGGTCTCTCCAATTGCTGCAGATGTCGGGTGAGATACATCCCGAATGGGGCATTGTACTCGATCATTGGTCTGATAAGTGAAGAGTACAGGGGAACAATGACCTCACTAGATCTGGATGTGAATCCCTTCATGATCAGGTGGGCAATGTAGAAGGTCTTTCTAACCACTTTAGCAATGTGAGTGTCAAAGAAAGGCCACTGTCAACCTGGGTCCCCAGGTCCCTGATAACCTCTTCTGTGCTTAGTGGATTGCCACCTATATGGTAGCTTGGGGTTACCTTGTTTTTCCCGAAGGGTATGACTATACATTTTTGGCGTTTAACTTCAGGCCATGGCTCTGGCACCAGCTATCTGTTTCCGTGAGTCCCTTCTGAAGGATATCAGTGTCCGATGCACTTTCCACTATGGCACCCAGTTTGCAGTCATCTGCAAACTTTGTCAGCCAAAGTCCTCCCATGTTGGCCTGTACTTCTGAGAAGTAGATGCCAAACAATAGGGGCCAAGGACCGAGCCCTGTGGGACACCACTTGTGACCGGCTTGGAGTCTGACACAGCGCCAGCAACTCTAACCCTGTGGGTTCTGTCCTTAAGCCAGTTTGCAACCCATCTTGTGACATATGGGTTTACATTTAAGCTGGTAAGTTTTTCTACAATACCCGAGTGGGGTATTGTGTGAAAGCCTTTGCAAGGTCAAGGTAGGCTGTATGGACTGCCTTTCCTCATCAATGGCCTTGGTGACTATTTCGAAGAAGTCGACCAAGTTCAAAAGGCATGATCTTCCCTTGACAAAGCCAAACTGGGTCGGGTCCAATGTCTGCAAGTCCCCTATATCTTTGTTTATGAGCTCCATTATGATCCTCTCCATAGATTTGCAGACTAGACTTGTTAAGCTTATGGGGCGGTAATTACCAGGGTCCATAGAGGCCACCTTTGTGGAGTGGGACCACAGTTGCCGTACGCCACTCCTTGGGCACGTATCCTGTGGTAAGGCTGAGATTAAACAGCTGCCTTATGTGCGGGTTTAATTCCTCATTTAGCTCGTGTAGCACACAGCCGGGGACACCATCCGGTCCCATTGATGCTGTGTTTTTAGCTTTAGAGAGCAGCTTTCACCTGCGCATTTGAGATGTCCGGGAGGCTACACTCGGCTGGGATAGTTATCTCTCCTTTAGGGGAGAGGGGTGAAGTTTGCACTGAACCTGTCTGCCAGTATGTTGGCAATGTCTGTGGGTTCAGTGATTTTTGTATCATTTTGGACTAATTCTGAGCATATCTGTGAGTTTCCACCCAGGTTCCTAACATAGCTGAAAAAGGCCTTATGATTGTCCTTTGAATCCATGGCAATTTTCTCTCAAAATTGGCCTTAGTTGATTTTATGAGTGCTCGTAATTTTTACTAATAATGATCAGGGTGACTTCCTTTTATGGATTTTGTTCTATCATGTAATAGCTTTCTCCTCTTATTGTAAAGTTTGTTAATGGCTGGGGTCCACCAGACTGGACGTTTGCCCTTTGTGGAAAGAGTCTTGGTTTTATTTGGGATTGCCTGATCCATGCAGTCCTGGAGGTGTTCATAGAAGGCATTTGTAAGGGCTTCCGCAGCTTGGGTTGTGGTTTCCTCTGACTCAGGGGCCTTGAAGGATACCACACCAGTCTTGAGTAGTGTGAAGTTTGCTTTAGAGAAGTTCTTCACTATGGTCTTTTGTTTGGGGTGGGGCGGGATGTGGATTTCCAGTGAGATTAGTTTATGATCAGATCTCACCAATGAGGGATATACTTCCGTGTGGAGCATTTTGTCCCCATGTTTGTGACAATGAGATCTAGTATATTTTCTCCTCTCGTGGGAACAGTGACTAGCTGTTCCATGGCATTTGAATTTATGAACTCCAGGAACCGTTGGGCTAGAAAGTTAGGGCTTGAGTAATGTTCCCAGTCTATATTCGGGTAGTTGAAGTCACCCAATATGATGGTGTTTGGAGATACATTTATACCCTCCAGTGTCTTCAGGAAGGCTGTGTGGGGTTCCTGAGTTTGAGAGGGTGGCCTGTAGCATGCTACAATTTGTAGAGCAGTTTTGCCTATTGTTAGTTGCACCTGGATGGTTTCCGAAGCTTCATGCGTTGCCACCAACCTGGAGGTGTGAGTATCCTTTATGAATATGGATACACCCCCTCCTTTTGTGGAGTGGTCCGGGTTTTGGGGCGGAGCATGATATGAGGTAAAACCTAATAGTGCCGGGGTGCTCTCAGGAGCCTTGAACCAGGTTTCAGTTACAGCACAGACATCGATGTTCTCCATACTGAGAAGGAATCACCAGGCCTTCAAGACTCTTTCCTAAATGAGTTACATTTTCCTAAAATAAGTAAAAATTACTTTAATTTACTTAAGGCACCTATAACCAGAGATGAAATCTCGATGGCCATAAGCAAACTGAAGCCAGGGAAAGCCCCAGGTCCAGATGGTTACGTGTCAGAATTCTACAAGTCCTTCAAGCAAATACTTGCCTCCATTCTGCTTAAAGTTTATAATCACATTATTCAATTCGGCATCGCAGATCTATATCTTAATAATTCTAAGGCCATTTTTATACCTAAATCTAATGACAACATTACTAGCACAAATGGCTACCGTCCAATTGCCTTAATTAATATCAATATCAATATTTTATCTTCTATCTTAGCAAATAGAATAAAAAGCATATTACCACATATTATTTCACATGACCAGCTTGGTTTCATGAACAATATGCATGTATGGGACAACACTCTAACCACTGAAGCCATAACATATATAACAAATCTTGACAAATCCTCCAAATATGCTCTTTCTGTTGATGCCCAAAAAACCTTTGACCGGGTAAACTTAAAGTTCCTCTTTAAAACCCTGAAATACTTCTCCATCCCTGACAAATTTATCAAAATGGTTAAAACCCTCTACACTAAGGCTTCCACTTCCCTAAATATAAACAAAAAAAAATCCATGCCAATTCAGATTATAAACAGAACAAGACAGGGTTGTCCGCTCTCACCCTACCTTTTTAATATTTATCTTGAAGTTCTATTGTTAAATTTAAGTCAGAAAACATTCAAACGTTCAATTTACTTATATAAAATATGGTGAAATACACTGCCTTTGCAGATGATTTAAACATCTATTTAGAACGTCCCTCAATGGAACTTGAACAAATTCTAAACTCTATAGACAAATTTTCGCAAATCTCAAATTATGCCATTAACCCAAACAAATCAATAATCTTTCCGCTAAACCCCCTCGGACACAAAGAATTTTTCATTCCAGAAATATCAATCAAAGTTAACTATTCCCTAAAATATTTGGGTATAACCTTCGCTCACCCCCAACAAGAGCTAATAAAGTGTAATTTGTACAAAACTTGGACTAAAATCACTGAAGATCTCACAAGATGGAAGAGTTTAAATCTTTCTCTTCTCTCAAAAGTAGCTATTATAAAAATGAATATTCTCCCCAAGCTTCTTTTCCACATCTTCACTCTTAATCAAAACATCCCGAACACTTTTTTGTTCAAAAATAAATGTAGCACTAGGAATGTTTATATAGCACCCAAAAAATGTTAGAATCAGCTACAATAAACTTACACTTCCCAAAGATAGAGGAGGATTGGCCCTTCCGGACTTTCTGTCATATTACCATATAATTAATGCCAGTCATATTATACACATTGCTAACTTCCAACAATCAAACAAAGATTGGAACCCTTTATGGATAAAAATGTACAATGCCCATATAAAAGTGTCTAATCTCATTCCTAGAGCAATTTTCTTTCTTAACAATAAAACTCTTAAAGAGTATAAAATTCATCCTATATTGATAAAAAACATAAAGGGATTCCAATCGCTGATAACTTCCCTTGGCTTGTGACACTCCCTAACAATGGCCCAACCAATTCATCTTAATCCAAATCTTAAATTGGGTAACAGCATGCAAAATCTTGATAATTACCTTCTCATTAAGAGCTGTACAATCTGGGACTTCTATTCAGTTAAAGACTTACCATTTAATGAAATCATGTCCTCTTTGGCAGTGAACAAGAAATACTATATAATAATTAAACAAATATTTTACCTAATTTCTTTGATCACTGACACAAGGTCAGCTACCCCCACAGAGTACCATCTTTATCAGTCTTTAATAACCCAACTTCTATCAAGGTCTAAAATGCTTTCCAAGGTCTATAGTCTAGAAATAAAAATAAAATATGAAGACAAATTATTATTCTCTAAATACTGGGATGGAAAAAACAAGGAAATTATACTTAGCCAAAAGCTCGATGCGATTGATGCTACAATAAAGTTAACCCCTTTCAAAAAACTAATTTATACCCAGTTCATGATAAACAATAGCGCATATCACACTCCAGCATTCCTAAATAAAATTAACACAAACAGCTCACCTTTTTGTCCAACTTGCCCTAATTCAGTGGCAGACATACTCCACATTTTCTGGTCCTATAAAAATGTGTATAAACTCTGGTGCTCCTTAAGAACACGACTGGAGAAAATGGGTTACATGAAGTCAACCCTATCCTGGAAAATGGGATATATGAAGTCAACTCTATCCTGGGAAATGGGATATATGAAGTCAACCCTATCCTGGGAAATGGGATATATGAAGTCAACTCTATCCTGGGAAATGGAGTATATGAAGTCAACCCTATCCTGGGAAATGGGATATATGAAGTCAACTCTATCCTGGGAGATGGAATATATGAAGTCAACTCTATCCTTGGAAATGGGACATATGAAGTCAACTCTATCCTGGGAAATGGGATATATGAAGTCAACCTTATCCTGGAAAATGGGATATATGAAGTCAACTCTATCCTGGGAAATGGGATATATGAAGTCAACTCTATCCTGGGAAATGGGATATATGAAGTCAACTCTATCCTGGGAAATGGTGCTATTAAATATCTATCCAGGTTCATTTAAATCAGAAACTAAACATATCATAGTGACACTGTGTGCGTTACTCAAAACTTACATTACCTTAAACTTGCTAGACAGATCCAAAATGTCCTGGAAACTTCCAATCGATGGTTGTAAAATATGTTTTGGCAAGTAAACTAAAAACTACAAGCAGGAAGAAGTTAAGTTACTTTCAGAAATATTGGAATAACCTTCTAGATGTTCTTAATCAATATCCTACTTAGGTTGTTCCCCATTTCTCCTCCTATTATCTGTAAATACCTCGTCTCTTCATTATTTATCTCCAGCAGAACCCTTGAAAGACTACAGTTATAGTGACCCTTTATGATATATTTTCTTACATTTGTGCAGGCAATATATTCTAGCTTCCTTATACTAGCTCCCTATCACTTAGTGACAGTCGCTTGTATATATTGTATATAGTTAAATCAGACAGGTTTTAGGAGTACTGATATACCTTCACACACCTGCATAAACAAATACCTCCCAGCAAATCCTTTCTACACTTTCTTTTTTGTTTTTATTCAGCTAATATCCTATTCACTTGATTAAAGAAGCTAAATATTTCTTTTTGTTATATCAATACTGAATGTACCTGTTCTTAAGCAGGATTGTATGAAGATTTTTCACTTATCTGTTTTGAACCTATTTGTATTGTGTAAATTATTGCTTTGTCTTTGTATTTGTGTTTCTAAAAATGCTAATAAAAATCAGATTGCAAAAAAAAGAGCTGTTGTAAACCTAAGTCTCGCATTTTGTGTGTCAGTTTGGGTGAATGGATCCATGGATATTAAGTATTTGTGAGCTTCTAAGTAACACAAGTACCATACCTCTCAACCTCTTAGAGCAAGAAATCTGGACAAAGCTACAAATAATGGGGGGACAAATGCCCCAAAATAGGGATACATTTTAAATATTGCTCTTACAAGCTTAGAAAGTTGATAGAGTAACAGGTTTTGCATTAGCATGAATTTTCTGAAGGATATAAAATCCGAAACTCAAATGCCTTCCATTATTTTCTAACTTCAGTCCTCAATAATTTGCCAACAATTTCTCAGAAAACCACAATTTTATGAGAAACAGATCAAAAATTGCAGGCAAAAATCTGAACATTCTGCAAAAATCTGGACAGTTGAGAGGTACGACAAGTTCATATAGACTGAGTACATGTAGCTTTTATTTTTGGCAAGATTATTAACTGGGAAATTTTCTATTTTGGACCCATTAATCTATGATACTGAGTTACTTGTGAATGCTTCCTGGATTTCATTAATTCCAATGCCCTGGACCAGCTCATTCTTACCCCCACTAGAGGAAGCAACATCCTTGACCTGGTTATTACTAACATGGGAAACCATTGCTCTACACCAATAGTCAATTTCTCCCTGGTTAGATCCGATCACAAACTAATCACCATGGTAATCCACATCTCAGCCACACCCCCCCCGCAGGGGTAACTACCATGACAAACTTCTCCAAAGCTTACTTTGAACTCCTAAAAACAGAGGTGGCTAACTTCACAGCACCCATGGAAAATAGATGCAGGACTGCCAAATTATACACCAATACAGTGTACAAACACGTACATAAATGCTTGGAACTAGCCATACCCAACAGAACCAAGGCACCATCCTCAAAAAAAGGAAGCCAATCTGGTGGGCACCCTGCCATTAATAAACTCTACAACAGAAGGAAGAAACTGTTGCAGAAAAAGGTGAAGTCCCGAAACTGGAAAACTCCCCTTATTAGCCTTAACAAAAAGTTGAGATCCTTCATCAAAACCTCTAAAGTCAACTATGAAAGCAGAATTGCGGCAGACACTAAAAACAAATACAGATTCTTCTATAGTTATATCAAGAATCTCCATGGCAATACTGTCAAAGGAAAAATAAACTTCAAAAAGATCAATACACAGCAGGTTCAGGTTAAGGCACTTTAATCTTGCAGCAAGGAGACAAAAACGTGCTACTACAGAGTTTGTCCAACTAAAATCAGGAAGTAAGATCATCTTTATACATTTTCTAACAAGACATTGCCTACCAAGCCGACGTAACAGATCACAAGTTCTAACATCATTACTTCATAGCAGCTGTTTGTCCATGATTTTCTGCTTGCACTATCAATTTTATGAAAAACTTCCTAAGAAAAACAATGTGGCCTTGATGACCACCGGTTAGATACAACTTCCCACTATGTTATGTTACCATTCAAGGTACTGTAGCTAATTTTAGCACAAAGCAAGTACAGATTCTTCAAGCAGTCTTTTGTCTGATGTATCTCTTCTTTTCCGCAGCTGTGCATGTTCTCATAACACGAACAGAGCTGATTGTTCATATTCAATCACATTATAGAAAACAGTATTGTTCTATTCATTCACTATTCATTCATTTTCCTGACCTAGCAGATAATCACCTGCTTCTCAGTACATTTCCAAAAGGCATAACATGAATTTTGCTGTGCTAGCAAATACTAGGTCAGGGTGCATCTTGCAATTTCAGAAAGCATACTGCAGTTTGAAAAATCATCTTATAATTTCATACAGAATTACGCTGTACATAAAATAGAATGAAATGTGTTAACTCTTTTAGCTTCTAATAAGCACTAAACATATATATTAATACATATTTTTCTGACATTTCCCCCCGTTAATACTTTTTATTCTGTTTTCAAAAGCATAAACAGTTTGCTTCTTCTCCTAACCTCTTCCATTTCGGATTTGCAGTTAAGAGAGTCATTTAGTTTAGACTTATGAAAGCATTTCACTTTTCAACAATTCTTCAATTTCAGTACTTTGATACAAAGTCTCAGAAACTGACGTGTATAAAATCTTTGATTAACTTTTTCATGCAGGGAATACCACAACAGATGCATGCTCCTAATAGGAGTAATCCCACACAAATGGCAATCAGGATGTTCATTAGGATGGAACCCCACCCCCAAACAAATTCTGGAAAAAGTCCGCCAGAGGTTTTGGGCCTGGTTTGGTCATGGCTGACACTTGCTGGATCACCTCAAGATGGTCGTTTATCTCATGCTGGTTGTCAGGACTATAGGAACAGCATTCTTCTTTGATTAAAGAGCACGTACCACCTCTCGCCGAGAGCCATGCGGTTCAGAAGTACCACAGTTCTCATAGCGTTTAGTTCATCAGTCATTAATTCAAGAGCAGAAAAAGTTGCATTGCTCATAACTTTGAAAAGTTTGGACAGTTTTCTCAGCTCCCAAATCGATTTCACTGCCCATATGCAGGGGCTATGCCTGCCCATGATATAATAGTGTCACTCAAGTCCATGTGTGTCAGTTTATCTTTGTTTTTCATGGACTTATGGTTTTTCCATCCTGCTTCGATTCGTCCCACTGGACTCTCGGGTCTCTTTGATTGGATTTGCAGGTTTACTGCTGACCTCTCTGACGTTTCAAATTTCCCTCGAGGCAAAGATGCAGTGTGTCGTATGTCCAGAACCAGGTAACCCAAAAAACAACTGCCGGACCAGTTCTCAGGTAGCCATTTGTATGCCTTTTTCCCACAAACAAAATAACAATTCTCTACTTTAGTATTGATATATGCTTGCCCTGCATGAAACATTTTCTTATCAATGATAGAAAGTTGCTTCAAAAGAACAGGATTATGCTATATTTCACTAACAGTTTTTTGCATTTTCTCAAGATATGAGTCATAGTTTGTATCACAAATAGTTTCTGCCTTATTAGCCTTGATATAACATTTATAAGAAACAGTCACATTGCAATTGCTCCAACCCACCTGAATATAGTGTCATTTTTATAAAAACATACAATTCCTTTTTGTGTAACAGGTAGGTACAATGCTATTTTGTCTTGTGATTTTACAGGTGTAGTATCAAAAATCAAATTTTCCCAGGTCTCATTGACCCCTAGGGGGACAGCAGTCATTAATAATCCCCCGTATGCTGTTGGTATAGCTGTGCAAATCCAGCAGTTCAAAACATTAAAAGTTTCAGCATACACATATTTAATTGCTTGGTAAGTGTTAAAGTTTGGGTGCCAGTCTATAAGTAATGCATCACGTTTGTTCAGTTCAACTCGTGTGGCTGAAAAAAGGAAAGGCCACAGCAAAAAGATCATTGTTACCAGTATAGCTAACAGGATGATCATGCAATTTTTCTGAGGTTGTTCTGCATCCCTGTTTACTCTATACCTGGTCATTTTGTTCTTGTTGTATAACAGTAACAAGGTTTTTGTCCAGTTCAAAGTTCTTGATCAGTTTGCAGTGTGTCAAATGGATCCAGGACACATGTTCAGCTATCTTGACCGCAGTGGGTGTTGCCAGCAAAACTTGGAACGGTCCCTCCCACTTCGGAGAACTCCAATTTCTCTTCTTCATGACCTTCACCCAGATCCACGACCCTGGTTGTACTACTGCTTCCTATGGTCTGGTCTGTTCTTTATCTGAAACAGAATTTAACTGCAGAAGTTATTTGTTATTCAGAAGTCTCCTCCTATACTCTGCAAGTGAACTGTCAGCCTCCTGGTCTGCAGGCATGAGAGGTTTCCACTGAGGTATATAATATGCCCTCGCAAACAGTATTTCAAAAGGAGTTAACCCCTTTGCATTTGGAACAGTTTTCATGCTCAACAATGCCAGAGGCAGACAGTGCACCCAGTTCTTCTGTGTCTCACTGATCAATTTCCTAAGCTTATTTTTCAGAACCCCATTATGCCTCTCTACTAATCCTGCGGGGGGTGGTATGCACAATGGTTTTTCAAGGAAATTCCGAAATAACGGCTCAACTGTTGTATGGTTTGATTTACAAAGTGTGTGCCATTGTCATTATAGATCTTTTCCGGTATGCCAAATCTAGGAATAATTTCTTTAATGAGGACTTTTGCAACAGTAGCTGCATCTGGATTTTTGGTCGGAAAAGCTTCCACCCATTTGGAAAACACATCTATAATGACAAGACAGTACTTTTTATTTTCGCATTTGTTTATATAGTATGGAACGAGTACGGTGGTGTAGGGAAACTCCCTTGCTTAGGCTTCAGTGCCCCCTGTGCATGATGCCTGTTACAAACATGGCATGCTGCACAAACATTTTTTGTGTAGTTTGTAAATCCATATGTTGTAAACACTCGATTCACTAACTGCACCATCCTCCCTG
This sequence comes from Protopterus annectens, assembly GCF_019279795.1. NCBI lineage: Eukaryota > Metazoa > Chordata > Ceratodontiformes > Protopteridae > Protopterus > Protopterus annectens. The sequence continues at coordinate 85,901,497 of NC_056730.1, read as the reverse complement.
TTGAGACATGGCACTGCCCATGGCTCAACAAAGCTGCATATCTAAACAAGTTAGATGGCAAAATTGGCTTTCTTTCTTTGGAGATGCACAGCCCTTTCTCAAGAATTGCCCCTCATTTTATCCATTTCAGTTTTTCTACATTTGTAGTAAGTGTCTGCATTGTTTTTAACATTTCTAAATCTAAAATCTCAGAAGGTTGTAATTCCTCACTCAAAAGAAATACTTCTGAAGCTGTAGCTGCCTGCTTTGCAGCTGTGTCAGCTCTCGCATTACCTTTTAAAATCATATCGTGTTGCTTGGTATGAGCTACGCATTTACAAATAGCTACTTTCTGAGGTAACTGAATAGATTCTAACAAATCTAAAATAAATTGCACATGATTAATCGGTTTGCCAGTAGATGTTATCATTCATCTATTTTTCCACTGCTGCGCAAAACATGTACAGTAGAAAAAGCGTACTGGCTATCAGTTAAAATGTTCACACATTTACCCTTTGCCAAGGTACATGCCCTTGTCAAAGCAATCAATTCTGCTGCTTGTGCAGATAAGTTGTGTGGTAAAGACTTTGCTTCTAAAATCTCAGTATCAGAAACTACTGCATACCCTACTAGATTCTGTCCTGTAGGACCTTTTTTGCATGAGCCGCCCACATAGTATGTCACCTCAGCATCATCCAAGGGAACATCCGTGAGATCTTTTCTAGGCAGTGTCTTTTGCTCAATCTCCTGCAGGCAGCAGTATGGTTTGCCATCTGCAGGGGTTGGGAGCAAGGTTGATGGATTCAAAGTTGTGCATCGTTCAATTATCATATAAGGTTGGCTCAACAGTATAGTCATACAGGAAAGATGTCTAGCAGGAGAAAGATATGCTACTTTTTCTTGCAGTAAAATAATCGTGACTGCATGAGGCACTCTCAATGTGAGAGGGTGGAATAACACTACTGAGGCTGAAGCCTGTACTGGCATTGCAGCTGCGACTACTGCTTGTACACAGTTGGGCAAGGATCACGCCACTGGGTCTAGCTGTGATGAATAGTAAGCTCTGGGGTGTTGTTTGTCCCCATGTTGCTGTGTTAACACTGATGTCATATAGCCTTGCTTACAATCTACAGTTTGGAAAAATCGTTTATGATAGTTCGGTAATCCTAAAACTAATGAGGATGCTATCAGTTGTTTCAATTTGCAGAAAGCTGATTCTGCTTCTGGTGTCTATTGTATTGAATCTTGTGCTGCCATAGGCTTCTTGTATATTAAGTTGGTCAGTGGAGCAGACTCCAAGGCATAGTTTGGAATCCAACTCCGACAAAAATTGGTCGTACCTAGGAAGGACATCATTTCCTTCTTGGTAGTCGGTTTGGGTGCTTGTAAGATTGCTATTTTCCTGTCTTCATCTAATATTCTGCCTTCTTTGGATATTACATATCCCAGGTATTTAACTTGCTTTTTCCAAAGCTGCAGTTTGTTTTTGTTTATTTTGTGTCCTTGAATGGCTAGAAATTGTAATAACGCTATGGTATCTTCTCTGCATTCTTGCTGGGTGGGGGCTGCCAGCAGAATGTCATCTACATAAAGTAAAATCTGGCTGTCTTTCAAGTTACTTGCCATTTCCTGTGCGAATATTGTTGGGCTCTCACAATATCCCTGTGGTAGTCGCGTATATGTATACCTTTTCCCCTGAAATGTGAATGCAAACCAATGTTGGCTGTCAGGGTGTATCGGTATTGAGAAAAACGCATTGCTAATATCTACCACAGAAAAATACTTCTGTTGAGGCTTCAAATCATTTAATAAGGTGTGTGGATCTAGCAATGTAGGTGCTCTAGGTATAACTGCGTCATTTACAGCTTGTAAATCTTGGACCATACGCCATTCTCCATTTGCTTTCCTAACAGGAAATAAGGGTGTATTACATGGCGAATCGGGAGATTCTATCAATACTCCTTCCTTAAGTAAGGCTGCTATTATAGGTTTGATTCCTACTTCTGCATCCTTTCTTAAGGGATACTGTCTCTTTTGAGGTCTAAATACTGATTTTGGCATGATAGTAGCTGGTCCTGCTGTACGAATAAGTCCTACATCTGATTTCCCTGTTGACCAGAGAGTCTCTGGTATGCCTCGTAAGGCTTTTTCTTCTTCCTCTAGTAAGAGTGCTATTCAGCTGTCCTCACTTGCCTGCAAGTGCAAAGGTGGGTGTGTCTGTGTTATCCAATTCAATTTCTACTTTTGTACTCCCTGTTTTGACAGTTCTAATTCTGTCTGTTTTTCCCACCTTGTGACTCTTTCTCCTAGGTCTGCCCACTTCACATTCTTGTTTTTAGTTAAACTAACATGTGGTAGTCGATTAGATTTATAAAGTGCTAGGAATTCCTGGGGCAATGAGCAGCTAACTACACTGTTTCCTTCTGTGTCCCAGTACAGCTTACGTAATACTAATCTGTTAGCATGGTTTCTAAACAGTTCTTGCTCATATTTTTTATCGGGTCCTGGTGTGCTACAGTAATATAGAGTAAAATGCAACAAATACTGTTTATCAGTGTCAAGGGAGGGGGACTTACTGATAGCTACGTTCATCAGTTCTTCAGTTACTGCCCCTGGACCAGTCGTAACCAAGTCCTGGCTGTACCAATAAAATGTTTCACCCTCCAGTCGCACCACAAAAGTATCCATTTGTCGCTGTGCTTCCATTCCCTGCATAGTTGGAACTACTGCTATGCCAAATATCTGCATAAGGTCTCTGCCCAAAAGATTTACTGGGCATTTTGCAGAAACAACAATTTTGCTCTTTTGGGTCATCCCTGAAACAGGGTCAGTTATTGCTTTGCTATGCTATGGGAGAGTGGCTCCTGATACTGCTGTCCATTAGCTGCTTTCACTAATATATAATCGAGTGATTCTGAATTTTCTGGTAGTTTGGAAGGATGTATCAGGGTCCGTGAAGCCCCTGAGTCACACAGGAATTTAACTTCCCTCCCCTCTACCAGAAGTGTAACTTCCGGTTTTGTGTCTGCTAAATAGAGCTCTAGGCTCAATAATGCCAAGTCTAAAATTTCATTTTCTTCACCATCGGTGATTTCTTGTACTTCCTCTATTTCTTCTATCACATTCTCTACTCCTTCTATCACATTTGCATTTGTCTTTTCTTGGTTATTCCCTTCTAGTGATTCTTGACTATCATATAGTCAGTCCTCACCCTCCTTATCTTCCATGGCTACTTTTTTGTTTTGCCTGCAATCCCTTGCCAAATGTTTTTCCCCGCATTTAGAACATTCACCCCTTTTCATTCTCTCTTCAAACTCCTCTGATCGCTTATCAGATTGTTTGTTTCCCAGGGCAGTTTTCTTGCCCTTCTTCCCGGACTGTACTACAAAGACTTCTGCTCCATCTTCTACTGCAAATACTTGAGCTTTCTTTTTCTTTTTGCTATTAAAATGCCTTTCGTCATGTCTCGCATATTCAAGTAATGACTGTAATCTACTTGTACAGTGATCTACCACGTGCTATGTAATAAAACTACTTATGGGTACAATACTACCCTTCAAAAATGCATTCTTTAGTTGTTGCTCATATGGGGAATCATGTGTTTGGTCTTCAGGTACCTGCATTCCACAATGGTTATTAAAACACTCTAATAATCTAGCATAATATCTATCAACAGTTTCACCTTCCTGTTGGATGCATTGATTAATGCAAGTCCAGTCAGCCCTAGGCTTCCATTTCTCAGAGATTCGGTCTGTCAGACCTTTCACTCTGTTATCCAGCTCTGCGTTGCTATGTGGGAGTGGCTTATGTTCTGAGTCACGGGGATTCCAGTTGCCACTGATCATGTGCCAATCTGGACCTACGATTTGTCTGACTACTTTCTCTACTTCTTCTCCATTTAAATGGTAACTTAACCTCATGCCCTGTAAGTCTTTTAAGAATTTTCTAAAATTAACTTTCAGATGGGCAATTCCCTCTGTGGCTTTCCGGATGTCTTCCTGTGTCCACGGTCTATACACTAGAAGAGTTGGGTCCTGTCCTGCCTGTGGATTTGGTACTTCTATGAGTGGACATATCTCTTCTTCACTCATAGCTCGTGAATTTTTATTTATTTCATATAATTCAATATCCCCTCTTAAGTTACGTGTTTGAGACCTAGTCTCGACAGGATCTCTGACAAATGGTTTTGATTTCGCAGGGACAGTTGGATATAGCGGAGGTGGATCAGCTTGTCCACTCGCTTCATATTCTGGTAAGGGAAGCGGAGGGGCCGATGCTATTACTAGGTTATTGTCTTCTTTGTCTAAAAACATTGCTTTTGAATTTTTTATCTTTTGTTCCCTGTGGTTTGCTTCCTCAATCCACCTGTGTGCCTGGGGAATGCCTAATTGGCGTTGCTTTTTCACCTGACCTTTTGCGTCTGATTTAAGTTGTTTGACAAGTTAGATAAGTGAAGGTTTGTCTAATTTGCCATCAAATTTGTATTTATTAACCCATTTTGTATAGTACCTAACGTTATCGGCACGTTGTAATTGCATATATTTTGCGTCTTTGGTTAATGGCAGATCTCGGGATCTTTTTGTGCACTTATTTCCCATGTTGTCTTAACTTAGTTAGAAATTGTTACGTAACCCTTCTTATCATGTGGTCCCACGATTTCTTTTTTCACAGTTTATCTAGAATAACTGCCTACCTATCCTGTTTCCCTGATCTATGACAAGACAGCAATCTTTTTTGTCCCTGATTTATACAAAATCTCCCTGACAAAACCAAATACTGTAACAAGTCCCTGATCTGAAACAAAGAAAAGGTAAATTTCTCCTTATCTGAGCCTCCGTGATTGACCGTCTCACTGATGGAACTGTTGACTCGTCCTCCAATCGCAGATCAGAAACAGTGGCTGGCCTCTTTTGAACGACAATTCAGTCTGAGGTCTTTCAGAGCAGAAGAACTGTTGTGGCCTCTTCCCCATACGGTTTCATGCCACCGGGCCCATCTGACCTGAGCTAGAGCGAGAGTTTCCGGTCCGATGGACCAATCTGTCAAAGGAAAAATAAACTTCAAAAAGATCAATACATGGCAGGTTTAGGTTAAGGCACTTTAATCTTGCAGCAAGGAGACAAAAACGTGCTACTACAGAGTTTGTCTAACTAAAATCAGGAAGTAAGATCATCTTTATACATTTTCTAACAAGACATTGCCTACCAAGCTGACGTAACAGATCACAAGTTCTAACATCATTACTTCATAGCAGCTGTTTGTCCATGATTTTCTGCTTGCACTATCAATTTTATGAAAAACTTCCTAAGAAAAACAATGTGGCCTTGATGACCACCGGTTAGATACAACTTCCCACTATGTTATGTTACCATTCAAGGTACTGTAACTAATTTTAGCACAAAGCAAGTACAGATTCTTCAAGCAGTCTTTTGTCTGATGTATCTCTTCTTTTCCGCAGCTGTGCATGTTCTCATAACACGAACAGTGCTGATTGTTCATATTCAATCACATTATAGAAAACAGTATTGTTCTATTCATTCACTATTCATTCATTTTCCTGACCTAGCAGATAATCACCTGCTTCTCAGTACATTTCCAAAAGGCATAACATGAATTTTGCTGTGCTAGCAAATACTAGGTCAGGGTGCATCTTGCAATTTCAGAAAGCATACTGCAGTTTGAAAAATCATCTTATAATTTCATACAGAATTACGCTGTACATAAAATAGAATGAAATGTGTTAACTCTTTTAGCTTCTAATAAGCACTAAACATATATATTAATACATATTTTTCTGACAAATACCCAGGTTTGCTCTGAGTTACTGTGCAATGGTATCTCCTATACTGAGCCAACAAATATTGCCAACATACTGGCCGACAGATTCAGTGCCAACTTTACCCCTCTCCCCCCAAAAGGACCAGTCACAATACTGGAGGAATGCCAGGCACCCAGCATTACTGCAGCACAGGTTAAAGCTGCATTGTCAAGGCCAAGAATACAGATTCCATGGGACCCAACAATATTCCTGGAGGTGTTCTACATGAACTACAAAGTGAACTGGCACCACATCTGTGTGCCCTGTTCAGTCACAGCCTTACTTCAGGCTTTGTCCCTACCAAATGGCGCACTGCTACAACCATCCCTCTCCATAAAGGGGAGTGACTACAGACCCTGGGAATTATCGCCCCATTAGCCTGATGAGTCTGATATGTAAGGCTATGGAGCGCATCATCATGGACCTAATTAACAAGGATATAGGGAATCTCCAAACTCTAGATCCCATGCAATTTGGTTTTGTGAAAGGTAGATCATGCCTGCTCAACCTGTTGACTTCTTTGAGTCAGTCACCAGAGCTGTGGATGAGGGCAAGGCAGTTTATACAGCATACCTTGATCTGGCCAAGGCCTTTGATAACATTCCCCAACTCAGGAGTTATTGATAAACTCACCAAACTAGGAATCAACCCCTATATCACTAGGTGGGTTGCAAATTGACTCACAGATAGAACTCGCAGCGTGAAAGTAGCAGTCTCCAAGTCAGACTGCCGACCAGTCATGAGTGGTGTCCCACAGAGATTGGTCCTGGGTTCTCCCCTGTTTGGCATATACTTCTCAGAAATCTAGGCCAACACAGAGAGACTCTGGCTGACCAAGTTCACACACGACTGCAAGCTGGAGCCATTATTAACTCCCCAAGTGATTTAGACATTCTACAGAAAGGCCTCACTGAGACCAATGACAGGTGTTGAAACCATGGCCTTAAGCTTAATGCCAAAAAATGAGTAATCATCCCCTTTGGGAAAACTTCAGTTCCCAATAATTACCACATCGATGCAAGCTCACTGAACACTGATGGCATTATAAGAGATCTGGGGACACAGGTTGACAGCAACCTCTCCTTCAACAACCACATTGCCACTGTGGTCAGAAAGTCCTTCTATGTGGCACATCTCATTACCAACTGTTTTGCATCCAGGAAGAAAGAGGTCATCATCTCTCTCTACTCTTCCCTCATTAGGCCAGTCCCCATTTGGCATATACCTCATTAGACACATGCAACAGCTGGAAAGGCCACAAAAGTACTTCATGAAGAGGATTCTAGGCCTTAAACACATGTCCTACATGGACAGACTCAAAAGACTCCAGCTATTCTCTGTCTCATACCATTACTAAGAGGTGATCTCTGCTTGACTTACAAAGCCATGTCTGACCCAGCTCTGTTAAAAATGCTACATCTAAAGAAATCCAAATCCCTCCACATCACATGCTCTAGAGACCTCAACCTCATTACCACAATCAGTAGATCATACTGGAGGGACAGGTTCATAACCCAGAGACTGCCCATGCTCTGGAATAGGCTTCCCATACATGTCATGCAGAATACCTCACTGGCCCTCTTCAAGAGAAATCTTGATGAGTGGATGGGAAATAGAAAGTTCACCCCAGGGATCACTGCAGTGGCTCTTCTTGACAGAGGCACTGGGAACTAAAGTCTTAAAGTCTGGTGGCATGATGCCAGGGAACTTCTATGGGCTAGGTTTGTAAAGGCTCCAGGGCCATTAGCCTAGTACAAACCTATGAACGTGTGTAAGTATATCAGCAATGACTGAAACATCCCTGGCGGGATTCAGCAAAGAAGTTCATGCAGTCAGCTACAGGTATGAAGGCTTTAATTTATTTCATAAATACGTGACAGTTTTGGAAATGTGGATTTGATGTGGCTATTTCAGTCAAAGGAACAATACATAAAAGAAAAGGGAAAGAGACAATGGACATTTTTATCTAATGATTTTAAATAAATTGAATAGAGAGTATATTTCAGAGTCAGTAAAAATGTTAGCAACAGGACTATTGTACACAGTTTGGATAGCTTTCAGTGAGTGGTTGAGAAACCAATGGCATTTACAGGCTACCATAGATAATCCCAGCAAATTAAAATGTATACTTTCTCATGTGTGGTGTTACCTTATTAGAGTGGGGAGAAACAATTGATATAGTTGGAGCATATTTTAGCATATAATTCAGAGTCAAAGTTTTTTTGAGCTTGCTTTGCTCCACCTGCTTCACTCTGACAAGCATCTCCAGTGCCCTTCATCCATCTCCAGGTCTACTGGTCATTCCAGTTTCACCGCTTTTCCATCCCTGGTCTTTAATCCAATTTATGACCAGGGCCGACAAGGAACCTAAGGTTGTCTTGGCGGGGGGTGGTGCTGCCATCTGCCAGAGACTTCTCTCTTTCAGGCCTACCCTGGTTTCTCCACCCTCCCTCCAGCTGCAATGCTTATCTCATGAGGGGCAGACATACAGTGGGAACTTGCAACATGTCCTGCTGGCTGTATTGAAATTCAGCTATGTACCCACCCTAATCCTCCCTTTAGACTATGCTCTCTCTTGCACATTTCCAAGCCTCCACCAGGGACATCATGGGGAATGCCAATGCATCCACTGTGCCTGGGTTGGACACTCCTCCATCCATTCCTGCTATTCTGTCCCATGTTGCAAGTGGTATACCACTAGACTGGGAGGTTGTACAGGCAGCAATTGTGGTGCTCATAAGACTGTATGTGATGGCAGGGTTAGGGAACACTCCCCCACAGAAGTGTAACTCTGCACCAGCATTGTCAAGCTCCTCTCTGGCCTCTGATGTAGGTCAGGTTGAGCCTGAGCGAGACTAAGGTGGGTCCAGTAGACCTGGTGAATGAGGAAAGGAGTTGGAGGTAGCCAATTGTCAGCTGTGGGGAGGAAAAAGATACTTAACAGGAACTTAAGTGGATGTTACCCAGAGGATTGTTATAATATGAGGGATATGTACATATATATACACACACACACACACACACACACACACACACACACACACACACACACACACACACACACACACACACACATGTGCATGCATGATTGCCATACTAAGAATATGTATACACACGTACACAACCATGTAGAGTACAGACACACATATCTTTCTCTCTATGTAATATATATGTGTAGATTTATGTATATCTATGGGTTACCTCTATTGTGTTGATTTACATAGTCAAACAAAATGGTAACTGTCACATTCTGTCATGTTATTGTTTCATCGTGTTTATTTATTAATATAACAATGTAATTATAGTGTTCTTGCACTTTTATAGGGTTTCGGGGTTACACAATGCTAGGGAATATGTTTATATTGTTTTTCAGGTGTGTTTGAGGTAGCTTTGGTAGTGGATACCACTGTGGGAGATTGCAAAACAATGCTGTAAGGGTGACTTCTCCTTACTAGCACTGTTGTGCAGTTTCCTTGATAGTATATGTAAAATTGCAGGGGCATTGTGGCACAGTTAAAAAAACACACACACACACACACTGGCTCTTGATGAATATATCTATTCATAATGTGTCAGGCACTCATACATAAATACATTTGTATTCAAATATGTATGCAATACAAAGAGTATCAGGCATGGGTTTTAAGTTCCTATTGCCTAATACACATGCTGCCTACTACCAAAAAAGGAATCTAAAGTTGACTTAAAATGCATCCAGATTGTTGCTTTCCCACACATGAAGCAAGTTCCAAACTATCGAGAGTTTCTTAGAAAATAAGGAAGTTGTTCTATTATTTCTACATAACTTCCTCAATAGGCTTAAAGAATGTCTTCTTTCCCTGTTATTTAAATTCAAGCACTCTTAAGCATATGAATCACTATGCTTGCATTATGTTACCCCATACATATCTTAAGGAGACTGAAAACAAATCTATTCTATGAAGTCTTTTTTCTTCACTCAGTGTTAACTAAGTGTTGAATAGTCCTCACTTATTTAAATAAATGTCAGCTTTACTTAGTTCCTTTCTGTGTCATGGGCGTAACAAGCTATTGGCATGCTTCAATTTTGAAAAATACAAAGAAAAGGCCAGTGAACTACATGCCCACATAAAACAAACACTAATTTATTAAATCAAAAAACTCAGATAAGTGCTTTTGTTCTGTGTTACAAAACTTCATCAGGTAATTCAATTAAGTTCTAAGTCCAATTAAAAGATTTTCAAATTGCATGATTCTAGCTCATTCACTTCTTTAAAGGAATAACATATAAAGACAATTGACTACAATGTACCAACATTACTTTAAAAACCGACATAAATACATTTATTATATACTCATAACCTTATTCAAAAATTATGTGTATATATATATATATATATATATATATGGAATATATGCCTATGCTTAAAGATAAATAATTATAAATTATTTTCTTAGCATAATGAAAATACTATAAATAAGTGTCATTTTATTTTTTAAGCTTAAGCCTTGGGAATCCTATAATTTCGTGCAAACTATTTTATTAGTCCTTCATCTAACAGTGGCCCTTAATTTTAATGATGGAACTATACTGATACACTCATTAAGACCTGGCCAAACAGAACAATTAAGTTCAAGCTGCCAGTAGAGTTCTCTTATTTCTAGCCAAATAGGCCAAGGACCACCCCTCTCCTTTTGTAATACCTTTGCTATCACTATAAATTTGAAATAATGCTCTGGGAAATCAATAAAATGTTTTGCCAATGCAGTACTTTTTTTTTTATTTCGAATATCATATTGATGTTCATATATCCTATCATGGAGCCTCTGCTCCGGTTTTCCCACGTAAAATGATTTACATAATTGACATAAGGCCAAGTATACTAGACCCCTACAATTACAGTTATACTTTTCCTTTAATAAAATGGTTTCTTTTCAACTATAACTTGATCCATCTTCAAAATCAATTTACAAAAATTGCAGGCACCACATTTTAACATGCCACAAATACCTCTAAATGGTATATATTTGCTCTCTAAAATGACCTTCTTGTTCATACCTCTTTTATATACAGTGCAGGGACAATCCCGTAATTTATTACTCATTACATTAGTTTTCCTTATAATTACCCAATTCTTATTCAGGATGTCTCTTATTTTGAAACTTTCAAGATTATACATTGTAATAAAAGCTCTGGAATAGTGGAAAACACTCTGTTCCTCATTATGTGGGATATCATCATTCAAAGGCCTTGTTATTCGTGGTGATGATGGGGAAAAATGCCCATACTATACTAATAGATGTTATACTATACTATAACATCTAGGTATCGAAGATAAAGTTTAAAGTTGGAATCATAAACATAAGGGGGTGGTCTACTGATCATGTCTGATGATGAATAATATCGACGATTAATGGAGATTTTAAATAGTGACACATATAAACTTGTAACAAAAAATTAAATTAATATGGCATACTACAGAATTGGTATTCAGTTAAAGGATATGTTTAATGAAGGGAGAATAACATTAAATTAATTACATTTTTTGAAGGTTCCTTCTCCGATGGTTCCCACAATCTTTGGAGTACCAAAGATTCATAAACACTTTAACAACCCTCCCTTTCGACCAATTGTTGATGGTAGAGATCACTAGTACTTGTGCCTGACTTTTAGATAACAGACTTAAAGCTATGGCCTATGCTGCGACCCATATATGTCCGGATTCCTGGCAGTTCTTGGAGAAGATCATAGACTTAGAATTTGATAGGGATGATCTTTTTTTGACTATTGATGTTTGTGATTTATATACTGTTATCCCACAACAACTTGGAGTATTATGGTTTACAGAATATCTGGTGAAAAAAGGACTGCCCCAAGATGTTATTAATACATAGGAAGTGTCCTAGACTGGATACTCACTAATCAACAACCTCATAACTACATCTCGGGAACCCTCCCAGATGACTTAAGTGATCACCTCCCCATCTTTATCATAAAAAACAAAACTAATAAAATCCATCAGTCCATTTATCAGACAATCGGGAATAAAAAGAATTTCAATCCTCACAGCTTCTACTCTGATCTAATTCATTGTAACGGGTCTATGCTCCACCATTTGCCATTAGATGAAGCCATAAACTACTTTAATTCCACCTTTATCTCTATCCTAGACTCACATGCACTCCCACATACTTCCAGAGCTAAACCTAAACCAGCACCTTAGCTTACTAAAAGTATCAAAATAAAAATTTCTGAAAGACTTTTTGGATTTGCTCCAAATGGATAACCACCAAATCTGTAACAGACCAGCTGAACTACAGGCAACTTAGGAATGGCACAAAAAGATCTATTCTAAAAGACAGAAGAGATTACTTCCATAACCTACTAACCAAACATCAAAATCAACCACAAAAGTTTTGGGCAGGTATAAATAAAATATTAAGACCTGGCAAAGTTACCACATCAACCCCCTCTTCTCTGGTAGGGACTATGATAATCTACCAGATACTTTCAATAAATTCTTTACTGATACCATACTCACCCTAGCCAAACAGCAAACAGACACCTCTACTGATGGTCTGGAACTAAATGTCACCAATGATGAGATTACCTTTAACTTACAACCTGTCCCCACCAGTTATATTTATTTATTTATTTTATTTTACATTTGTTAACTGGGAAAGTCCGACTTGGAATGAGGCAATTTTCAGCAGAGGCCCGGGAAGAAATGCTCCAGACCCATGTCTTTATAATGTGGGAGGAAACTGGAGCACCCAGAAGAAACCCACACAAATACAGGGAGCACATGCAGACTCCACACAGAAAGCACCCCAGCCGAGAATCAAACCGGCGAACCTCTTGCTGTGAGGCAACAACGTTACTGCTGCACCACTGTGCTGTCCATGTTAGAAACATTAGAATACTCTTCACTAAACTTAAACCAACTACCCTGGCTGCTAACCAACTCCCAGCTGAATAATTACAATTGGCAGCTGATGTCATTCTTATCCCTAGCTCACGCCTAATAAATAGGACAATCACAGAAGCCACCATCAAGAATGACAACAACAGATAATGATTTTAAAGCAGAGTGCTTTAATTTGCTTAATATGTTCCTCAGGAGGTGCTATCCACGGACTATTATAGAAGAGCTTATTCACAAAGTTAATACAAATGGGATATGGGCATTTTCCCCCATTATTACCACTAATAACAAGGCCTTTGAATGATAATATCCCACATAATGAGGAACGGGATGTTTCCCATTATTTCAGAGCTTTTATTACAATGTATAATATTGATAGTTTCAAAATAAGGGACATCCTGAATAAGAATTGGGTAATTATATGGGAAACCAATGTTATGAGTAAATAATTAGGGGACGGTCCCTGCGTTGTATATAAAAGAGACAAGAACATAAAGACCATTTTAGAGAGCAAATATGTACCATTTAGAGGTATTTGTGGCATGTTAAAATGTGGTGCCTGCAATTTTTGTAAATTGATTTTGGAGATGGCTCGAGTTATAGTTGGAAAGAAAACCATTTTATTAAAAGGAAAATATAACTGTAATAGTAGGGGTCTAGTATACTTAGACTTATGTCAATTATGTAAATTTTTTTATGTGGGAAAAATGGAGTGGAGGCTCCATGATAGGATATATGAACATCAATATGATAATCGAAATAAAAAAACTAGTAATGCATTGGCAAAACATATCATGGATTCCCCAGAACATTATTTCAAATTTATAGTGATAGAAAAGGTATTACAAAAGCAGAGGGGTCGTCCTTGGCTTATTTGGCTAGAAATAAGAGAACTATACTGGCAGCTTGAACTTAATTGTTCTGTTTGGCCCGGTCTTAATGAGTGTATCATTATAGTCCATTGTTAAAATTAAGGGCCACTGGTAGATGAAGGACTAATAAAATAGCTTGCACAAAATTAGAGGCTTCCCAAGGCTTAAGGTTAAAAAATAAAATGACACCTATTTATAGTACTTCCATTGTGTTAAGAAAATAATTTATAATGATTTATCTTTAAGCATAGGTATATATACCATATATAATATATATACAATTTTTGAATAAGGTTATGAGTATATAATAAACGTATTTATGTCGGTTTTTGAAGTATTGTTGGTACATTGTAGTCAACTGTTTTTATGTTATTCCTTTACGGAAGTGAATGAGCTAGAATCATGATTTGAAAATCTATTTAATTGGACTTAGAACTCAATTTAATTATCGGATGAAGTTTTGTATCACGTAACAAAAGTGCTTGTCTGAGTTTTTGTTTTAATAAATTAGTGTTTGTTTTACATGAGCATGTGGTTTTCTGGCTGTTTCTTTGTATTTTTATTTTATTAGAACAGTTTATTCTGAAGAAGTCTCCGGTTGTGGAGACGAAAGCGCTCAAATTTACTGGACCTATTTTTACTTTGTTGTCGTATTGGATCTATGTTAATTTTTGGACAATAAATCTGCATTTTATTTATTTCACTCTGGTTTGCCTGCTATTTTGTTGATCATTGGACAGCCTTCATTGTACCGGATACAGTTTTCACTTGGTTGGTGACTGAATTTTGCGGTGAGGTTATAAGTTGTATTTTTATTTCTTTGTTTTGTTGTTTTGTATGCTTCAGTTTTAGTATAATCAAAGATACTAAATTTGTCTTGAAGATGTCCATTTTTCTAATTATTTATTTATTTATTTATTTTTGCATAGCCAAAAAGCTTGCAGTACTCTTTAACTATGTTCCCAATGTGTATTTTAAAATCTAACCTATTGTCTACAAAGACACCCAAATCCTTTAATGATACACATTCTACGACCTTATTTTGTAGAATGTATATGTACTCTAGTCCATATTTTCCAAATCATATATACTTTGTTTTGCTGTTTTTTATAAATATATTATATGATTTAGTCCCTGGTTTAAATTATTAGTGTTTCACTTTCACTGTAATTTGCTGCACTCTTAGAAATTTTTAAATCATCTTCATAAAGGCAATACAAGGATCTACTTTAGTAACTCAAATGGCAACTTCTTGAGTTTCAGTAACACCCAGCCAGTCATTTAAGTCCCAGTATATTCATGATCCATACCCCTGAATATGGGGGCCCCAGGCTATAAATGCACTGCCTTTGATGTTCAACAGACATGAAAAAGGTATATTTTCAAATGCAGTCTGTGTGTTTGACTGTCACACAATGGAATACACAGATGAGCATTCAGTTGTAAGTGACAGTGAAAGATAAGCTAATAAAATATATATTTTGGTAACTTACTATAGGACAGGTAAAGCTTGAAGAGATGAAGGACAAGGCCCAATTCTTTGGTACACACTGATCATAACCTAAAGTTTTACCAGAGCTGAAGCCATAACAGTCAAGATCATTCCTACTGTTCATGAAATAAGCTGGGGTACAAACCCAAACCATATAATTTGTTCACTAAAGTAGTATGGCCAATTCTGTTAAATGCAGAGGACAAATATATTCAAATGCTCAGATATTATTCTCTGTGGCCAGTGTGATGTTGTTATAGAATAACAGGTTGCATGTCTGCACTGAACAATCCTTTGTATTTGTATGATGATGAATAATGAACACATTATTTCATTAACATTTTCAAAAGCATTGACTTCATTATTTTCCCAATGTTAGATATCAGGCTGTTATGCCTGTAGTTATTGACAAAGTTCTGAATCCTTAGTCTTAAAAACTGCCCTTCGTGCCATTACATCACAATCCTCCAAAACATGAACTTACTCATAATATGCACTAACTAGTAGTGTAAGGGGATAGACTAGGTTATCCTTCAATAATTTTAAATAGTTGTTAGTAATCCCATCTAACTCTGATGCTGTTTACAGCCAAAGTTATATAGCAGACTCATAATTACAGCTTCATTTAGCTCCAACGGAAATCTTTCACCTCCTGCACCTGTCACCCTTAGGCTTTCAAATACTGGCCAAGGCTTTTGCCAACCCCCATAGTGCCTTTTTTAGGCAAGGCTCAAAAGACAAACCCACCACCGTAAATAGCACAAGTAACCAAAAACTGAGGGTAATGCTACTCAACACCAGAAGTCAAAACCTCAAAATGCATGCACTCGAGGCACTCCTCAGTATGGAGAACATTGATATCTGTGCAGTAACAGAAACCTGGTTTCAGGCTCAAGAAAGCACCCCAGCACTACCAGGCTATAACTCATACCATACTTTTTGGCCACAGAATCCGGACCAAAACACAAAAGGCAGGGGTGTATCCATATTCATCAAGGATACCCAGATCTCCAGGTTAGTGGCACAGCATGATGTCTCTGAGATCATCCATAGGTTCATAGGTTCATAGGTTTATACTAGGCTATCTGCCCTAAGGCATTTATAAGCCTAGCCCAAATTTTTGTGGCTTACGCCACCCCTTATATGAAAAAATACTGTGCCCATTAGTTTGTTGTGCCTCTGTCCAGCAGTGACACAGAGATGATTCCTGGGGTAAACCTACGATCTGCCATCCACAGGTCTAGATTTCTCTTGAACAGAGTCAGCGAGGTGCTCTGCCTCACATGGACCGGGATTTTATTCCACAGCATAGGGAGTCTCTGAGTGATAAATCTATCCCTCCAGCACGTCCTATTTATATCCGTGCTAAGGTTTAAGTTGCTTGCTCTAGTGGTTTTGGTGGATTTGGATTTTTTGAGGTGGAGCATGTCCATTAATTCCGGGTTGGACATGGCCTTGTATGTCAGGCACATGTCACCTCTGAGCAGATGGTATGCGACTGAATAGAGCTGGAGTTTCTTCAATCTGGCAGCATATGACAGATTTTGGAGTCCCTTTATCCTTTTGGTGAGGAACTTTTGGGGTCTCTCCAATTGCTGCAGATGTCTGGTGAGATACATCCCGAATGGGGCATTGTACTCGATCATTGGTCTGATAAGTGAAGAGTACAGGGGAACAATGACCTCACTAGATCTGGATGTGAATCCCTTCATGATCAGGTGGGCAATGTAGAAGGTCTTTCTGACCACTTTAGCAATGTGAGTGTCAAAAGAAAGGCCACTGTCAACCTGGGTCCCCAGGTCCCTGATAACCTCTTCTGTGCTTAGTGGATTGCCACCTATATGGTAGCTTGGGGTTACCTTGTTTTTCCCGAAGGGTATGACTATACATTTTTGGCGTTTAACTTCAGGCCATGGCTCTGGCACCAGCTATCTGTTTCCGTGAGTCCCTTCTGAAGGATATCCATGTCCGATGCACTTTCCACTATGGCGCCCAGTTTGCAGTCGTCTGCAAACTTTGTCAGCCAAAGTCCTCCCATGCTGGCCTGTACTTCTGAGAAGTAGATGCCAAACAATAGGGGGCCAAGGACCGAGCCCTGTGGGACACCAGTTGTAACCGGCTTGGAGTCTGACACAGCGCCAGCAACTCTAACCCTGTGGGTTCTGTCCTTAAGCCAGTTTGCAACCCATCTTGTGACATATGGGTTTACATTTAAGCTGGTAAGTTTTTCTACAATACCCAAGTGGGGTATTGTGTCGAAAGCCTTTGCAAGGTCAAGGTAGGCTGTATGGACTGCCTTTCCCTCATCAATGGCCTTGGTGACTGTTTCGAAGAAGTTGACCAAGTTCAAAAGGCATGATCTTCCCTTGACAAAGCCAAACTGGGTCGGGTCCAATGTCTGCAAGTCCCGTATATCTTTGTTTATGAGCTCCATTATGATCCTCTCCATAGCTTTGCAGACTAGACTTGTTAAGCTTATGGGGTGGTAATTACCAGGGTCCATAGAGGCGCCGCCTTTGTGGAGTGGGACCACAGTTGCCGTACGCCACTCCTTGGGCACGTATCCTGTGGTAAGGCTGAGATTAAACAGCTGCCTTATGTGCGGGGTTAATTCCTCATTTAGCTCATGTAGCACACAGCCGGGGACACCATCCGGTCCCATTGATGCTGTGTTTTTAGCTTTAGAGAGAGCAGCTTTCACCTGCGCATTTGAGATTTCCGGGAGGCTACACTCGGCTGGGATAGTTATCTCTCCTTTAGGGGGGGAGAGGGGGGTGAAGTTTGCACTGAACCTGTCTGCCAGTATGTTGGCAATGTCTGTGGGTTCAGTGATTTTTGTATCATTTTGGACTAATTCTGAGCATATCTGGGAGTTTCCACCCAGGTTCCTAACATAGCTGAAAAAGGCCTTATGATTGTCCTTTGAATCCATGGCAATTTTCTCTCAAACTGGCCTTAGTTGATTTTATGAGTGCTCGTATTTTTTACTAATAATGATCAGGGTGACTTCCCTTTTATGGATTTTGTTCTATCATGTAATAGCTTTCTCCTCTTATTGTAAAGTTTGTTAATGGCTGGGGTCCACCAGACTGGACGTTTGCCCTTTGTGGAAAGAGTCTTGGTTTTATTTGGGATTGCCTGATCCATGCAGTCCTGGAGGTGTTCATAGAAGGCATTTGTAAGGGCTTCCGCAGCTTGGGTTGTGGTTTCCTCTGGCTCAGGGGCCTTGAAGGATACTACACCAGTCTTGAGTAGTGTGAAGTTTGCTTTAGATAAGTTCTTCACTATGGTCTTTTTTTGTTTGGGGTGGGGGCGGGATGTGGATTTCCAGTGAGATTAGTTTATGATCAGATCTCACCAATGAGGGATATACTTCCGGTGTGGAGCATTTTGTCCCCATGTTTGTGACAATGAGATCTAGTATATTTTCTCCTCTCATGGGAACAGTGACTAGCTGTTCCATGGCATTTGAATTTATGAACTCCAGGAACCATTGGGCTAGAAAGTTAGGGCTTGAGTAATGTTCCCAGTCTATATTCGGGTAGTTGAAGTCACCCAATATGATGGTGTTTGGAGATACATTTATACCCTCCAGTGTCTTCAGGAAGGCTGTGTGGGGTTCCTGAGTTTGAGAGGGTGGCCTGTAGCATGCTACAATTTGTAGAGCAGTTTTGCCTATGGTTAGTTGCACCTGGATGGTTTCCGAAGCTTATGCGTTGCCACCAACCTGGAGGTGTGGGTATCCTTTATGAATATGGATACACCCCTCCTTTTGTGGTGTGGTCCGGGTTTTGGGGCGGAACACATGATATGAGGTAAAACCTAATAGTGCCGGGTGCTCTCAGGAGCCTTGAACCAGGTTTCAGTTACAGCACAGACATCGATGTTCTCCATACTGAGAAGGGCCTCGAGTGCGTGCATTTTGAGATTTAGACTTCTGGCATTGAGCAGCATTACCCTCAGTTTCTTCCCATTTTTGTTTTCTAGGGTGGTAGGTTTAGAATTTGAGCCTTGCCTAAAAAGGCACTATGGGGGTGGCAAGAGCCTTAGCCAATATCCGGAATCCCAGGGTGACAGGTGCAAGCCGTCCCTTGAAGCAGCGTGGCTTGTCAAGCATGTCATCCCAGGCAGACAGACACTGGATCCCCTTTGAATGACACCAGACATTAAGCCAATTGTTAAAGCTGATCATCTTGTCTCTATATTGTGGCATCATTCTTGGTGAAGGAAGGATAATGCTCAGGGTTAGGGTCATACCTGCCTGGGCTACATAATCAGAGAGCTCCTCTATGTCTCTTTTCATGTAGTCCAGGGAGGTGCGTCTCAGGTCGTTCACACCAGCATGGACAATGACTGTGTCATATTTGTACTTGCCGTGGAGTGACCCGAGTGCTTGTGTTATGTGGCAGATTCTAGCGCCCGATAGGCAGCTTACTGTGACCCTCTCCTTGTTCAGCCTGGTGAGTGGGACGTCAGTGTGTCTGACTATGGAGTCACCTATGACAAGTATGTTTGGTGTTGTATTTGGCCTTAAGGGCTGTGACTGCTTTGCACACTGCTTTTGTGGTTTATGTGTTGCTTGTGGGGTGTCTTGAGGTAGCAGTTGTTTGGGTGTCTGCTTTGGAGGCCTCTGCTGTTTAGGTAAATTTTTACTCAGAGCCTCCGAGTATGTCTTTGTGTGTTTATGTGTTTGATTCAGTGGATTGGGGGTGAGGGTTGAATGTGGTTCCATGTGCAACTAACAATGGTCAAAACTGCAGTTCAAATTGTAGCTTGCTACAGATCACCCACCATGACCCAGGACCCCCATTCTGCATTTCTGGAGACACTGGAAAATATGAAGGTACTACCAAATGCCCTAATATTGGGTGATTTCAATTACACAAACATAAACTGGGAAAACTACTCAAGTACTAACTCCCTTCCCCAACGCTTTCCAGAATTTATAAACTCGAACACCCTGGATCAACTGGTCAGCACCCCCTCCAGAGGTGACAACATATTGGACCTGGTCATGGGCAACTGGTGTTCCACACCAGTGGTCAACCCCTCGCTGGTTAGATCAGACCATAGACTAATCACTCTGGATAACCACATTCAACCCTCACCCCCAATCAATGAAACCACCGTGAAAAACTTTTCAAAAGCAAACTTCATGTTACTTAAGACTGAGGTGGAAAAGTTCACAGCACCCATGCTAAAGGACAATAATGTCCAAGCTGCTGAATCCTTTACAGAGGCACTCTATGGGCACCTGCAATAATGCATGGCTCATGCTATCCCAAGCAAAACCAAGACTCACTCCTCCAAGAAAAGGAAACCAGTCTGGTGGACCCCTGCCATAAACAAGCTATACAATAGAAGGAGGAAACTAGTACAGAAAAGAGTAAAATCCCAAGATGGAAAGACATCCCTGATCAGTATTAGCAAGAAACTATGATCCCTCATAAAATCGTCCAAGGCTAGCTTCGAAAGAAAAATTGCCAAGGACTGCAAAGATAACCACAAAGCATTCTTTAGCTATGTCAAGAACCTATGTGGAAACTCACAGATTTGCTCTGAGTTAGTGCAGAATGGCACAAAATACACTGAACCAACTGATATTGCCAACATTCTGGCAGACAGGTTTAGTGCAAACTTCACCCCCCTCTCACCCCCTAAAGGGCCCATAACCATACCAGAAGAATGTAGACCCCCGGCAGTCATTGACACAAAGGTTAAAATAGCCCTATCCAAAGCCAAAAACACAGCTTCAATGGGACCGGATGGTGTCCCAGGCTGTGTCTTACAAGGGCTCCAAAATTAACTTACCCCTCACCTAAACACACTGTTCAAACTCAGCCTTTCTACAGACTAGGTACCCATAAAATGGCACACAGCAACAGTTATCCTGCTCCACAAAGGTGGAGCCACAACAGACCCTGGGAACTATTGCCCTATAAGCCTGACTAGCCTGGTCTGCAAGGCTATGGAGCGCATCATCATGGAACTCATTAACAGAGACATTGGGAGCCTCCAGACATTGGACCCTACTCAGTTTGGCTTTGTTAAGGGCAGAGCATGCCTCCTAAAACTGGTGGACATCTTTGAGACAGTTACCAAGGCTTTAGTTGAGGGAAAGGAGATCCACACGGCCTACCTAAACCTTGCAAAGGCTTTCAACACCATTCCCCATTCTGGTATTATAGACAAGCTCACCAGCATGAACATAAACCCCTATGTCATGAGATGGGTTGCCAATTGGCTCACGGATAGAACCCACATGGTAAGAGTTGCAGGCTATAGGTCTGATTCTAAACTGGTTACAAGTGGTGTCCCCCCAGGGCTCAGTCCTGGGACCCCTCCTGTTCGGTATATACTTCTCAGAGGTACAGGTAAGCACAGGAGGGCTATGGCTGACCAAGTTCACAAATGACTGCAAACTGGGGGCCATAATTGACTCTCCGGCTGATACAGACATCTACCAGAAGGGTTTCACTGAGACGGATATCTGGTGTCAAAATCATGGCCTCAAGCTAAATGCCAAAAAGTGCATAGTCATCCCCTTTGGAAAAAACAAAGTACCCATGAACTACCACATACATGGTAGTTCTCTAAATACAGAAAATGTAATAAGGGATCTGGAGACCCAAGTAGATAGTAATCTCTCATATGATAATCATATTGCCAAGGTGGTTAGAAAATCCTTCTATGTGGCCCACCTAATCACAAAAGGGCTCACATCTAGAATAAAAGAGGTTATTGTGCCCTCTACTCATCACTCATCAGACCCATCATAGAGTTGTTGTTGTTTGTCTTTCGGCTTTTTCTTGGTAAGGGGTCGCCACAGCGGAACTCCGGTCCGCTAATGATTGGCAGTAGATTTTTATGAAATGCCGAGGAACCATCATAGAGTACAAAGCCTCATTTGAGATGTACCTTACAAGACACCTGCAACAGCTGGAAAGACCACAGAAGTACCTCACCAAGAGGTTTACTGGCCTCAAACAGATGCCCTATGCAGCCCGACTGAATAAACTCCAGCTGTACTCGGTTGCATACCGCTTACTCAGAGGTGATCTCTGCCTGACATACAAGGCCATGTCCAACCCAGAATTGATGGACATGCTCCAGCTAAAAAAACCCAAATCCCTGAGACCCACATGCTCTAGGGATCTAAACCTCACCACAATGATAAATAGGACGTGCTGAAGGGATAGATTCCTGTCCCAGAGACTCCCCATACTTTGGAACAGGATTCCAATCTACATTAGGCAGATCCCCTCACTAGCACTCTTCAAGAGAAACCTTGATGAGTGGATGGGAAACAGAAAATTTACCCCGGGGATCACTTCAGTGGCTCTGCTGGACAGAGGCACAGGGAACTAATTGCTCTGCTGGACAGAGGCACATGGAACTAATCTAAGGGGGTGGCGAAAGCCAACACATTCTGGCTAGGCTTATTGATCTCATCGGGTGGGTTCCGTTCAGAAGCTCGAAATACTAAAATCTCGAATTTCAGTATTTTGAGCCCAAGAAGCCGAATCCACATAATAGCAAAAGTTTAGAAGCACGAAATTCAAAACCTCGAATACCAGAGGTTTTGAATTTCTTGCTTCTAAAGTTCCGCTATGGTTATGTATTCAGGTAAGTGTGTGTGTGTGTTTGTTAAGGGGTTTGGGTAGGGGCTGTGGTGTGTGTCAGTGTGTTTTGTTGCTGTGATGTGTGTGCGCGAAGAGAAAGTAGCTTGTTGTGTGGTGTTTTGTGTGTGTTTGTATGTAGTGTGACCTCAGAGTGAGACTATTTAAGTGGGGGGGTGTAGGGGGTGCAGCCCCCCACATGGGGGGGGGTGCAGGAGGGCTTGCCCCTGCTTTCATGTAGTAGAGTGATTGTGTGTGTTTGTGTGGTGGATGGTGTGTGTGTGTGTGTGTGTGTGTGTGTGTGTGTGTGTGTGTGTGTGTGTGTGTGTGTGTAGTAAAACCGCGAAATTCAAAACTTCCGGTATTCGAGGTTTTGAATTTCGCGGTTTTTAGTTTTCGTTGCTTTGTGGATTCCACTTCTTGGGCTCGGGATACTGAAATTCAAGATTTCAGTATTTCAAGCTTCTGAAGTGAATCCCCTCGGGCAGATAGCCTAGTACTTGCCTATGAAACTATGAACCTATAACTTATCCTACCTGGATAACTTTTTTTTTTTTTTTTTTTTGCATAACTGTTTAAAAAATTCAGATAACAAAATCTAACTCCATCTTCTTCCCTTATCATCAGATGCAAGGTATTTTTTTACCTTTGTGGCTATATCTGAGAAATACTTTCTTGTTGTTCCTTATATTTTTAATGATATTTTTTCGTTAAGTCTATCGATCCCTTTTTGCACTCAATTTTACTCTTTCTGTATAGGTGGATATGTTCTTTCTTCAGTGAAGATTAACTTGTGCAAATTGTTCTTTTCTTACATATTTTATTTTTTTGTACTGCTACTCTTTTTATCTAAAGACATTAGAAGACTCCTTTCACACAGCCATGTTCATCTGTTGACTTAACAACACTGCTTGCAGACATTCTAGATACTGTGTATTCTTTTCTTTGATTTCTTAAAATTTTGTTGTTTGAAAAAGGTGCCAGACTTTCCACTAGGAAGCACATTACAAATCCCTGAAGAACCAACTCACCATCCACAACTGCTTTACAAATCAACCACACATACAAATTAAATGTTAGCATTTTTTGCACGGGGCATATTCCCTTGCAATTTCAGTGCTGTGTTATCTCATCCATAAACACACACCAAACTTACATATTCTAACTACACGGTCACACAAACACGAAAAATCGAGTCATCTCCCAAAGAAAGGAATCATTGTGGGCACCCACTTAGGAACAGCACTGACAGTGATTTCCTGTGGAAAATAGCGAGCGGAGAGTTAACTTTGTTGAGTTGCTTTTAACGAGTTGGCTCCTCAAGGATTTGTCACTCGAGCAGTATATTTATTATTATTATATATGTATATGCACACATCTCAATAAATAAATAAAAAAAATAAATAAATATGCACTTACGTGTATTTGACAAAGTCACAGCCTTTTATAAAAATATATCCTAAGTGGATGTGAATCTGGCAATAGAGCAATATGTATATACATATATGACAAAGTAAATATAAAGTTTAATAAAACCATATGACTATATATTGAATGGCTAAAGGTCTGGATACTTGAGGAGGTAGATGGTTAAAGGAGAAGAATAACAATTTGGTCAATGGGAACCGATGATTAGTGTTGTGTTATTGGGTCTCTTTTGTGCCTAGATTTTTTAATATCTGTTAGTGATATGGGAACTAGCAAATACCATACATCATACTAAAACTGTCCGCATTATTCAAGTAGGATGTAGATATAAACTTATAATGTATATGGCATCATGTAAGTAATGTAGCTTCATATCTGAAATGCAAACCCTGAGACTTTCACAAATGTTGGAATGCCTGGATTTTGCCATTACACCTTTCTGCTTTCTCCTGACTCTTCCCCATGATGTGATAGGCTGCCCTACCAAACTCCTGCTAAGTTGCTAAGTACTTATATTTTAACTCAAACAGTAGTTTTCATCAGAGTAGAGAGAATTCTCTATGATGCTCCACTTAAACAGTCACTATTGTAAATATCACATCTGTTACATTCTTCACACTTTCAACGGGATCTCAGTCTCAAGTAAAGTATTACATAACCTAGCTACCTGGGTGAATAAAAACAATTTCAGTATGATTGCTATTGTGTCAGCAGGGATGACTTTTGGACTAGTGAGACTGATTATGCCTTATAACCGAGAGAACAGTAAACAGTGTCATTGAATCTTATGATGATCTGTATAAAACTGTTTCCCTACATGCAGATGAAGGTAGAGCTTTAGTTGCCTGAAGTTCAACCCATCAATGGTGGAGTTCCTCCATAGAAAATCACTGTTGGCGAATTGCGCCTGCAATAATGCCCCTTTTCAGAAAATGTCCCCCTTCTTTGAGCTGGTGCAACTGTGGGGTTTGTTTATATATATATATATCTTCTTTTTCTTTTGGCTGCTCCCGTCAGTGGTTGCCACAGCAGATTAACTGTTTCCATTTCTTCCTGTCCTCTGCATCTTGCTCTGTCACACCAACCACCTGCATGTCCTCTCTCACCACATCCATAAACCTTATCTTAGGCCTTCCTCTTTTCCTTTTATCTGGCAGCTTCATACTTAGCATCTTTTTCCCAATATACTCTGCATCCCTCCTCAGCACATGTCCAAACCAACGTAATCTTGCCTCTCTGGCTTTGTCTCCAAACCTTCCAACCTGGGCTGACCCTCTAATATACTTATTCCTAATCCTGTCCATCCTCATCACACCCAGTGCAAATCTTAACATCTTCAGCTCTGCCACTTCAAGCTCTGACTCCTGCCTTTTTGTCAATGCCACTGTCTCCAACCCATATAACATAGCTGGTCTCACTACCCTCTTGTAAACCTTCCCTTTCACTCTTACTGGTACTCGACTGTCACAAATCACTCCTGACACTCTTCTCCACCCACTCCATCCTGCCTGTACTCTCTTCTTCACCTCTCTTCCACACTCACCATTACTCTGAACTGGTGATCCCAAGTATTTAAACTCATCCACCTTCGCCACCTCTACTCCCCGCATCCTCACCATTCCTCTATCCTCCCTCTCATTCACACACATATATCCTGTCTTAGTCCTGCTGACCTTCATTCCTTTTCTCTCTAGAGTATATCTCCACCTCTCCAGGGTCTCCTCCACCTGTTCCCTACTCTCACTACAGATTACAATGTCATCTGCAAACATCATAGTCCACGGGAACTACTGCCTGATCTCATATGTCAACCTGTCCATCACCATTACAAATAAGAAAGGGCTCAGAGCTGAACCTTGATGTAATCCCACCTCCACCTTAAACGTATCCGTCACTCCCACCGCAGACCTCACCACTGTCACACTACCATTGTACATATCCTGTACCACTCTTACATACTTTTCTGACACTCCCGACTTCCTCATACAATACCACAACTCCTCTCTAGGCACCCTGTCATATGCTTTCTCTAAATCCCCAAAGACACAATGCAACTCCTTCTGACATTCTCTGTACTTCTCCATCAACACTCTCAAAGCAAACATTGCATCTGTAGTGCTCTTTCCTGGCATGAAACCATACTGCTGATCACTAATCATCACCTCCCTTCTTAACCTAGCTTCCACTCCTCTTTCCCATAACTTCATGCATATATATATATATATATATATATATATATATATATATATATATATACCATATCCCAAATACACTTGAAAGTAGTTTTTTTTGTTTTTTTTCTGGTTTGGAGAACCAGCTTTTGCGAAAGTGCACTTCCGATGTAGTGCACTTTCACTTAAATGGATCTAGATGTTTCATGTTCGAAATTGTGAAATTTCGATCAAGGAACATAGACCCATATATACATATATATATATATATATATATATATATATATATATATATATATATATATATATATATATATATATATATATATATATATATATATATATATATATATATATATATATCTATATATATATATTAAAATGGATCTAGAAAAGCTCACTGCTGCTGTGAACCTAAATGTGGGATGTTTGGATGTTGGGTAAGATATAATAGGAGCAGAACAACTTTGGTCCTTGTATTTTTATTTACTGCTACAATTAAATCATGGCCTGAATGTGAAGCATACACTTAACATCCATCAAAGTATAACCAAATATGTAAGTCAGAGAGAGTACAGAAAAGGTCAAATTCAGTTTAAACATCATGTTGGCATGTTTACCAAGGTTTTATTTTATTATGTTGTAAGCACTGTTGGTTGTAGCTTTGCTTTTAGAATACCTATTTGGTTAAATAATGTTTTTAACTACGTAATTTCAGGAGTTTGCTTTCAATATTAAAAGGTGATGCTCTTCAGAATCTCCACGACTTTTGGTGGTGGTGCATTATTTGGTATAAAATTCAGAAACCTTGGTTGTACTCCTGACAAGTCCGGAAGTTAGTAAGCAAGCAATAATGTGTGTGTGTGTGTGTGTGTGTGTGTGTGTGTGTGTGTGTGTGTGTGTGTGTGTGTGTGTGTGTGTGTTACTGTGCAAATAACGCTCATCTAGGAGTGATATGAGGCCCGTTGCCACACACTTTTCTTTCTTTCTTTCTGTTTCTTTTAATTTTACACTCACTAAACAGAAAAAAGTGATGCTTAGCAAGTGTAAAATAATTGCTCTGTTGCTCTCACTCTCACTTCCATGCATGCATACACTCACATACACAGGCATAAACACACACAAACATATGCACATTTTCTATTTTTTTTTAGTTTTGCACTAACTAAACAGCAAAAGTGATGCTTAGGGAGCATAAAATAATAGTGTCTGTTAGCTTCATAACAGTTCAAGCTCCACAGCAGCTTAACATGCTGCCATGAAGCAGCAGACTTGTTTTTCATTGGGCATTACCTGTACCCTAACACCCTGCTGCAGAACATTCATTCTCCAGTGAAGTTGGTGATGTAGAGGTTGCCCATTCTCTAAACAGGATTAATGCTTTGGGTTGCTGATGAGCTGTTTCCTGTAGTCAAGAGTATAGGTTTTGACTCCTTCCACCTTCATTTGCCTCCTGTTTGACTTTGAGCAAACCACTTGATTAGACAGTGGTCCCATGTCGCCCATGAAATTGGACACTTGTGCCTAGCGGGCTTATCTGGTTAACAAGTGTATAAAAAATAAACAGAACCAGAAGAACACTGTACCTTACTATCTATTACTGCAAGTAGTCCCAATGGCACAATGGGGGGAAAGAAAGAAAGCAAAAACTGCAATGTACTCCGCAGCTTCATAAATGCATCAAAAATGAGAACCCAATTTACATAAATCAGTAAATGAGTACTGGTCTATTTAATGTCAAAAAGACAGGCACCATAGGATAAAACATTTTATTGAATTACCTCTGTGCTGATAATATACAACGACATACTAAAATTAAAGGATGCAATTAACAATTATGTCAATGCATGATCTACAAGTCAACTAGTTCAGAAGATTTTTAACTAATTTTTAAAATACATTTGATTCCTGACTTCCTTAACCTGATTTCACATGAATCTAAAAAGAAACATTTAGACGATCCATACATTGCTTATTTGACCTGCTAATATCCCCACCCCCAGAAAAGTCACATTTTAAACATTAGAGTGTGCTGAGAGTTTCACTGATACAGTCTGGAGACTGATGACAGTTTATTAAGAATCATTCAAAATATGCTGAAGATTTTGAAGACCTAGTTCAATGATGTTGAACCTGTTTATCTGAAAGGCACCCATGCTGTGAACTCTAAACAAATCAAACATTTGTTCTATTACTAATATTATCCTTGAAGTGCCAGGCTGTACTACGTGTTTATCCTTCATTTCCCTTGTTACCATTTGCACAGTAATTTGGATGAAGCCATTAAGCTGTTTTCATGTAAGAAGTCAAGGTTATTAAGAATACAACAGTTTTCAGAGATGAAATGTGCATTCAGCTTTGAAGCTAACAGACTTGCTTTTACTTCGTAGTACGACAGACAGGCTGAGGTAGGTTGAAGTTTTAGTTCATGGTGGGAAATGTCAGTTTTCAACGCTTCCAGTGAGAGTGGAACACCTGCTGTGCTGTGACAGTTAATCTCAAGATACAGCATATTTTCTTTAAGCAATGAAGCATATTTCTTTCATGCCCCATGAAATTTTAAGTGGCGAAGAAGCTTTCAGTAGATGAGGGCTCTGTATGCTTGCAGGGCGTCTAAAATCGATTCACTTTGTAGAATGGCATCTGTCCTCTTATGTTAGCATGATAACTCATTTTTTTCAAGAGTGTTATTATTATTATTTTTTTGCTATTTACCTTTAAATGTTTCACCTTAAAATAAAGTTGACAACCATACTCACATACTCATTGTGATGAACTGTTATGACAAAAGGATAATCAGAATTCAGATGCAATATCCAGGAATGGAAAAAAAAAAAAAAAAAAAACGAACATTTGAAGTTGCAACTCAGCTGTGTAAGACAGTGACGACCATTTTAAATTAATTAATGCTAAACGGTAAATCACTGATATACTAAAATTGTCAAATAAATATTATTGTAAGAAAACATAACTTAAAAAAAATCTACATCAACCAGATTACAAAACTGGCAGGATTAAGTATCCTTGTAAGGCCAACCGTATTTGCTAAAGTTACACATTTTTGAGCATCAAAGCAGGTCACTTTATAACTTAAATGGAATGAAAAAAGATATACCTGTCCAGCTAACAAAATGTTGTTGAGATTACAGCCTCATTTTGAAAAGACTAAATCATATTGATTTGATCTGAAGTGTCATGTCGTTCATTAACGTTTTCATTTTCCAAAGGAGACATCTGATTTCAATTAGACACTGAGTTTGCACTCGTGCAAAACTTTATGACATTCAGCTGTTTCTAGTAAATGGTATCCACATATTTTATAAAGACTTCTCTCCAACAAATTTTAAGGACTTGTACTCAGTCTTATATTCATTACACACTGAGCAAGATGGCTTTCTTGCCCTTATTGAACCATAGAGACTAAGCCCTGATGGTTTCTCCACAGACAGTGATCGATATCTTTCAAAGATGGTGTGCCAAAATAGGTTCAGTTCTCTGAGTTACGCTGTGATTTGAATTATTTTTGTTCTTTCACATAGCAACTCAACAAACGTAGCAGCTGACACATTTTAATGAACAAACGCAATTGATTTAGTTCAAGGCAGCAACCTCCTAAAATGAAAAAAGTATATACAAACTGTGGGCCATACATCTGACATCTCTTATCTGCATTCTCCCTGACATTTCTTCTTTATCAGGGTATTGTCCATTCCACATATTGATATTGCATCAGCTGCCTTCATCATATATAATGCAGTATTCCAAGCCCATCTGCATCTTTTGTCATTACAGTTATTCACTTAGGTTCAGTGTAACCAGTGGCAAGTAGCATTTGACCTTCTCCATGAAATGTTGCTGAGTAAACAGCTTATTGCAATATCATCCTTCAAAATTCTAACACTACATCTTCTTATCTGTTCACTACCTGACCATGGAAGCCTGGCTGGTGATAATCTAATGTCTGTGAATGTTTATCTTTTTAAGGTTGCCTGCATGAAGGGTTGCTATCCTCCATATCTTAGTTGTTTAGCAGCCCCCATTGCCTTATTCTGCAGAGCAAACATCTATTTCAGCCATAGGTGGTGCATTTATTTATTGATTTATAGTCTGATAATCAGGTAAATGGAATGACTGAATAGGTGAGCAGAATGATCAAAATGAATGGCTGTAGGACAACCTGGGCCAATGGCAAGAACGCAAAGATAAAACAAAAATTGTGCATCTCATAAAAAGAGATAAATAACTCACAGAAATCACATGAAATACAAACAGAAGGTGAAACATCTCATGCAAAGTTAGTGCTGGTTACAGGTTTGCATGCATATCAGAGACCTTTCCAAATTTCAGCCTGATTACACTACCCACCAGCAGTGAATGTTACTTGTAGCAATGTAGAACACAGATGGAGAACAGCTTCAGGTTTAATCCTTTAGAAAAACATGAGAATGCATGAATACCAAACCTGATAATCAGTCCAGGTGTGCAGAGTATGCACATGGATGGTGGTACCAAATGATGAGTCATGTTATATTAGGAAAGCATTTGAGGGTGGCTTTGGTTCTGAGATGTTGAAGACAGTTATCCCTAGGAGTGGTCACATCACCTGCCTCATGAATGGAGAGTGGTAGGTCTGACCTGCAAGGCACTCACAAATCCAATTCTGATGGAGCTGCTACACATCCACAAGTCAAACAGCATGAGGGTCACCCGATCTGGGGATCTAAACTTAGTCAGTGACTCAAACAAAACATGTTGGACAGGCAGGTATGTGTCTCAGAGACTGCTTCTTATTTGGAACCGGATTTCTGTTCACATAAAGCAGAGGCCTTCCCTGGCTCTCTTCAAATGCAGTTTGGATCAATGGATGGGGAACTCACACCAGGGGTAGTGCCTATATCTCTTATAAACATGGGCATTCTGTAAAATACTCAAGGCATGGGCACAAACCTATGCCATCCTCTTGCCCCTGGGAGATATATATTGGGCAAAATCAGGTTATACTGGCAAGTTTTGTAAGGGAGCTCAAGCTATTAGCCTAGTAATCTCCTATGAACCTATGAACATGTTGAATGGCCAAAATGGGAAGATTCTTTAATCAATTTTAAACCTACGTTAGGCACAGCTAAAGCAGGAGCAGCAAAGGTACGTGTATGATGGTTTTAGTGTTCTTTCATCACTTACATAAAGAGGGTAGGCAAGTTCAGGAATTCCAGAAATAGTGTATAAGATTTTACTGCATCAGTTGATCGGAGAAGGGATCCTCATTGATGGTCGGTGATAGGGTTCATCTTCTACACCAGCACTGTTTTCAAAAGCTGTCATATTCAGGGATGCTGATGTCAAGTGCTGACTACAGATGTATATAATTGCCTGACATACAGGGGACTCAAAAACCCATAACTGGATAGATGGCAATACATAAGCAAAGTGTGAAGGCAGGAAGGTATTTGAGAATAACCAAGTTGAACCCCCTTGTATATCAGGTGAATAAGCAATACCATGACAACTTATGCCTAATACATGGGAAGACTGCAAATTAGGAGCTGTCATTGAATCCCACACTGACACAAATGTTCTCCAGGAAGGGCTGACACAGACAAACAACTGGTGTCAGAGCCATGGACTAAAACTAAACACCAAGAAATGCATAACAGTATTCTTCAGGAGGTCACCCACCCCTGGTAATTATCATGATTGACAACACACACCTAAGAGTTGACCCAGTAGTCAGGGACTTAGGAACACACATAGACAGTAATCTAGCCTTTGGCCATCAAGAGTCTACAGTCATGAGGAAATCATTCTATTTTGTGCAACTTATAGACAAAGGTATGGCATCCACATCCAAGGAAGGCATTGTTCCACTGTAGTTGATATTCATCAGACCTATCATTGAGTACAATGCCCACTTTAGTATGTACCTAACCAGGCATATCCAACAATTGGAATATCCACAGAGATTCCTCAGTAAAAGAATACAGGGCATAAGTAAAAGGTCCTATGCAGACTGCATCAAGGCCCTATCCCTTTATTCTGTCTCCTAAAGGCTGGTGAGGGGAGATCTATGCATGGCACACAGGGCATTCTCAGACCCCACTCTGATGGACCTCCTGCATATGCACAAAACAAACAGCACCAAAATTACCCATACTAAAAACTCAATCCTTGCCTGTGATATAAATAGGACCTGATGGAGAGATAAGTATGTATTGCAGAGACTACCCCATCTCTGGAAGAGGCTCCCCATCCATGTGAAGCAGAGTTCCTCCCTAACACAATTTAAGTGCAACTTGAACAGGTTATTGGGCAACAATTCATCCCTGGTTTGGCACATATGTCTGTAATAGACAGCATCAACCTGTGAATGGCTCATCTCTCAAGCCCCTGCCTGTAAATGTTTCCTCTCCCAAGCCCCTGCTTACACTTATCAATGGTACCAGGACTTGTTAGAGATTTGGGAGGCATGGCTAAGGGACTTGCTTACATCTCCATTTGCTCAGGATGCAATGATTATTATGTAGGGATGACCAGCAAATGTCTGAAAGAAAAAATAAGAGATCATACTTGTGCCATCAAGAGAGGTGATGGTCTTAATTCTGTTTACAAACCTACTGGTGGTTGTAAAGCATACAATATTTTTTTTCAGTCTTGTAATCAGTACCTAAGGACTTAAGGGATGGTAATTATAAAAATAAAATTGAGCAACAAGAAACTTTGTGGCAATTAAGATTAGGAGCAGATAAACCTCTTGCATTAAATGATGTTATTAACACTAAATGTTTTCTTAGAGACAGAAGACTAATGGTATGTAATACTTAAGCCATACTTTTTTATGTTAGAGATTTTAGTTGTATGTTCCTTTAATGTCAGTTAATGGTAATTAATAGTATTGAACATGTTGTTAGTTTTTCGATTGTTTTATTGGTCGTTAAATTTTATATAATGAATGTGTATTTCATGTGTCATGTGTTATTAATTCTGATGAGGTCAGTTTGTTTGACGAAAGTGAAGAATAAATCAGTGATACACTAAAGAATAGATTTTTGCCCTTGAATCACTTGCCATGGAATAGTGGTTTCTTTTTGGATTGCTTTATTAGTACTACTGTCGGGTGAACTGTTTTGTGTTACTTGTGAAAGACCAACCCTGGTTCACTATAAATATGGGCATGCAACTGTAAAATCCTATGGCAGGAGGTGGCAGACAGTAGGAAAAAAACATTTTCTGCTGAGCTAGTAAATTCAGAGAGAGTATGGATAAGTTTGTCATTCATAAAGATCAGGTTTCATGGAGGAGGGGAGTTCTTCAAAGGTGGGATGAGGTGTGGCATTCTTCTATGGAGCTATTTGGACAGCTAGTGCTAGATTGCAGTCTTGCTCTACACAAGGTTATGATGGGTAGAAATGGCTGAGACATGCATCATGACTGTGGAATAACTAAGTCTCAAATCATAAAGGTGACTGAGATATATGAGGTTAAACTAAACTAACCAAATGGTGTTGATATCAAGTACTGCTTTGCTAAAACAAAAAAAACTTGTCTACTTGGCAGAATGTCAGCCTTGTGGAAAATGTCTTTGCAACCTCAGTTAGTTCTCATGTCAGAAGATACAGCAGAGCTAACCAAACTACAATAGGACCAAGACTCTTCCTTCTGTAATCACCACTGACCCAAGATCTTGATTTCACCACCTTCTAGGCTACCACACATGAAATAAAGAACTCCCCTTTTTCAAAACCCCCTTTACCCTTCTGCATGTAGCAGAATGGGGAATAACTGCATCTTCTAGAGTGGCAAATGATTTGTTCTCTACAGAGACCCACATCTGAGATCAGCTAAGGAGTCTTGTTCATAGTTTCATAAGTAATTACTATGCTAATGACCTTAGGGGGCCTGTTTAAGCCTAGCCATACTTCCCAAGGGTGAGAATCAAACCCTGTACCTTGTTTCTGCAAAGTAAACACCTTCACCCGTATGCTAACCCCAACTCTGTCATTGCAAAACAGTGAGCAGAAATTGTACTTAGGAAGGTTTGGTGAGCTGCAGAGAAGGGGGTGCAGATACTTCAGGTGTTTTCTTTTGTTTAGGTATTAAGTGCAGTCATTTCCCATGCTAATGTGGTAGCCATTCTGACAGTGCATTAAAGGGAAGCTCTGTCATCTTGTGTGGGGTGAGGGAACCGAACATTGCATTTGTTTTATATCTGTATATGTATAACTAGATATATATATATATATATATATATATATATATATATATATATATATGTAAAATAAATAAAGATAAGGGGAAAACTACTGGTGATGGATGCAGCTGTATGGTGGTAGCAGCCTATAAATGGGAAGATAATAAATAAAAGAAAATTAGGCGCAGCACGGCACTTTTACTAGAAGCAAAGAAAGGCACTCTCCTTCTCTTTCTCGCATAACATGAGAGCTGGACTGCAACCAAGCCTACTTGTGGCTCAGAATTGGATTCTGTCAGTCACACAAAAAACAAAAAGGATAAGAAGCTGCTCTCTTTGCCAGGAAAGGCTAAGGTTAAGTTCTATGTGTAGGTGAAGCCCAGTAGTTAACATCATAGACTTGGGAAGCCCAGGTGTTTCTCCATGCAGGTTTGAATTCTGATAATTATGCACAGTATTTTTCTTTTGGCAGTAGGAGTGGATGGGAAACTATGTGGTACTAACTGGGCTGAGTCTTCTCAGGGGTATGGGGTGTTTGTGTGCATGTGTGTGAGTGTGTGTGTGTGTGTGTGTGTGTGTGTGTGTGTGTGTGTGTGTGTGTGTGTGTGTGTGTGTGTGTGTATGTATATCATATGAGCCAACGCATAAGAACTGTTTTACTATATTTGGAGAAGAGACTTTGTTGCATATAAGACCAGGGACGCCGGCAAGCATGTGCTATGTCCACTATTGCAGATATATAGAAAGCCAGGGAGCAGGTGAGTAGCCATATTTTTGTCTGTTTGTATGCTAAAGTCCAGTACTGTTGCCACCCACCAGCCATCCATGGTGCCCTTTCCTGTCTTCCTGGCTGCCTATCCAATCAGTTATGCTACCCCACTCTCAAAATAATGGCTTTGTCTCACAGATGTCTACTCTCCATCTTAAATTGCATTTAGTAGCTGCAACACACTGTGACAAATCCCTTTACAACATCAAGGTACCCAGCCCTACAGAGGTTGACTTCCACCAAATATCACACACCACACCTGTCTTGTAGAATTTTTTGTCTACCATGAGCTGTTTGCTACTCTGGTTTTGGTTCACTTGACAATAGTAGCCTGAACCATTTGAAGAAAACAGAACCATCAGTCTATAAAGAAGCCAGCCAGTAAGAAGCTCCTTTCTAGTCAAATCCAAAACAAAACAGTTTCCATTCAGAATGACCAGCAGTCACTTTGACACTACAGTCTGCAAACACACCATATCTGCTACCACAAAACCTCATATACACAGTGTGGTATCCATACTCTATAAACCACCCATTCATACCTAGAGGGACATCAGCTGCTGGTCAATTACCAGCCTGGGTTGTTATCAGTGTCATCTATGTAGTATCATACCTAAAGGGGCATCAGCTGCTGGTCAGGTACCAGACTGGGCTGTAATCAGTGCCATCTATGTAGTATCATACCTAGAGGGACATCAGCTGCTGGTCAGGTACCAGACTGGGCTGTAATCAGTGTCATCTATGTAGTATCATACCTAGAGGGACATCAGCTGTTGGTCAGGTGCCAGACCGGGTTGTAATCAGTGCCATGTATGTTGTATCATACCTAGAGGGACATCAGCTGCTGGTCAGGTACCAAACTGGGCTGTAATTAGTGCCATCTATGTAGTATCATACCTAGAGGGACATCAGCTGCTGGTCAGTGTCATCTATGTAGTATCATACCTAGAGGGACATCATCAGCTGATCAGATGCTGGACTGGGCTGGGCTTAGTGTCATCTATGTAGTATCATACCTATAGAGACATCAGCTGCTGGTCGAGTTCCAGTCTCGGCTGTAATCAGTATCATCTATGTAGTAGCATACCTAGAGGGACATCAGTTGCTGGTTGGCTACCAGGCTGGGCTGTAATCAATGTGTAAAAAACATTCTGATAAAACTCAGTGTAGTTTATACAAGACACAGCCCACTCAGAATCAATTACTAATTAAATCATCAATTATAGTTTAAAGTCATAGTGTAGAACTATGGAACGGGCTACCCATCTATGTCAAGCAAAGTTCTTCATTAGCACTCTTCAAGAAAAATCTTGATGAGTGGATGGGAAATAGGAAATACACCCCGGGGATCACTTCTGTGACTCTGCTCGACAGTGGCACAGGAAAATAACTTTCTTGGGTGGCGTAAGCCAGGGAACCTTGTTGGCTAGGCTTACGTAGGCCCTTGGGCCAATAGCCTAGTACCTACCTATGAACCTATGAACCTATGCATATTATTCAAAGCATATAAAATGCAACAGGTAGACAAATATATAAAAAACAACATATAAACAGATATATAAAAATATGCATAAAAATATTAAATTATTTCAACGTCTGTTGTTTCTGTTTAAGTACTGGTTTTATACCTATTGCTGTATTCAGGCCAGGTTTCTTATCTGCATCCAATACTGTTATCCATCTATATGTACATAAATCCAGAGCATTGTTTAAATTACCACCCCTTCTATTCCTAACCTCAATATCTATGACCCTAAATAAAAACTTATGCTCCTGTCCTTTCTCTTTTAAGTGTTTAGTTAACACATTCGTACAAATTCTTCTTCTAATCTCTGATTTATGTTCAATAATTCTGTCTTTCAATTTTCTGTTACATTTGCCTATATAATATGCAGAGCATGACATGCAGTTAGCCAAATAAACAATATTTAAAGTATTACATGTCGCAAATTAAAAAAACAATTCCTTTTCTGTGGCAGGATGTGTAAATGTATTACTTCTGTTTATGTCACTGAAGCAAGTACAGTTATGGCGGGAAAAGTGCCTACCATATTACTTATTTGCTCTGCTTTATCATATCTCATATCTTTATAACATTATTGTGATTTCAGGCTAGAACATGCTTTATTGCCTATAATCTGTTTGATTTCTGGCATTGTCATAAGTATACCCCATTTTTTTTCAATGATAATCTTTACATCATTGGATTTCCTATTATAGGTGGTAATATATCTAACACCTCTATCAGCCCTTTCATAAGTCAAGATATTATTCCTATTACTATCCATGAATTAAGGTTTAGCTTTATTCTGTCTCATCCCTAAGACCTCAGTTTGTGTCTGTTGCAACATTTCCTCATTATAACCATGCCTATTAAATTCCTGTAACATTTCCTGCATTTGGTCCATGCATTGTACATCATTTATGTTAAAACCGCTAGTTCTAATCAATTGACTTTTTACTATGATCTTGAACATGTGACGCACATGCATGCTATTCTTATGCATATAACCATTGGGCTGTACCTCTTTTTTATATACCATGGTGTCAATAGTACTACCTCTCTTTTTTAATTTGATATCTAGATATGTAATATCTTCATTAGAATATTCAGCACTAAACCTCAGATAATCAGTTGTTGAATTTAAATAATCTATAAATGTCTGCAAATTAATGCTGGTTCCATCCTATATTAGAAAAACGTCACCAACAAAACACTTCATAAATAGTATTTTGCCCTTATAGATCTCAAGACAATTATATACATACATATTCTCCCATTCTGCTACTACAATGTTAGCATAGGTGCTCGCAACCTATGTCCCCATCGTGACACCCATTTTCTGATAGTATATTTGTTCATAGAATATAAAAACATTGTTCTTTAATACTAACTCAAGTAATCCACAGAGGGTTTCTGTCTCTCTTCCACCCATTTTTACTTCTCTACAAAGGAAACTATACAGGGACTCTATAACTATATCAACAGGAATCACTGTAAAAAGTTATTTAATATCCATAGTCACGAACAAATAATCGTGTTTATTACAACTATCGTGCCAACTAGACAGACAGTTCAAAAATCTTCTGTATCTTTTATGTAGTTCCATATCAGATAAATATGTTTACTAAAGACAGGTTGTAAATAAAATGAGATTGGTTCAGTTATCCTCCCTCTCCCAGATACAATTGGTCTCATCGGGGGGTTGCATAGATCTTTAGGTACCTTTGGGAGCCCATAGATTACAAGTAATTTTGGACAGAGGACAATAAAATAATTGAATAAATCAATATCAGTATCCTCATTTACTTGCATTTCATATATTTTTAAGTTGATGGCCTTTATAACTTTTGAAACATCTACAGTATTTATCAAAGAAAAAGTGTTACCATCATTAAGAAAATGAAACATGCTTGTATCATAAGTTTCCTTGTCCATGATAACTATGGCCCCACCCTTATCTACTTGTTTAATAACACTGTCTACATTACTCTCAAGTTTAGCAAGGCCATCTTTCTCCCACTTAGATAAATTAGAATATTTCTTTTTGTCTCTAGCAGCATAACACTCTCTGATTTCACGTTCACAAATTTCTGATAAAACATTTACTATTGGACAGCATATAGAAGAGAAAGGACAGGAGCATACATTTTTATTTAGCGTCATAGATATTGTGGTTAAGAAGAGAAGGGGTGGTGATTTAAACAATGTTCTTGATTTGTGTGAATATAGATGGATAACAGTACTGGATGCCGATAAGAAACCTGGCCTGAATACATCAATAAGTATTAAACCAGAAGTTAAACAGAAACAACAGATGTTGAAATAATTTTATATGTTTTTATACATATTTTTTATATATTTGTTTACATGCTGTTTTTTACATATCTGTCTACCTGTCTACATATGAAATGCAATTAAATGAGGATATTGATATTGATTTATTCAATTATTTTACTGCCCCCCTGTTCAAAATTACCTTTAATCTATGGGCTCCCAAAGGTACTTAAAGATCTATGTAACCCCCACATGAGACCGATTGTGTCTGGGAGAGGGTAGATAACTGAACCAATCTCATTTTATTTACAATCTGTCTTTAGTAAACATCGTTATCTGATAAGGAGGTACATAAAAGATACAGAAGATTTTTTGAACTGTCTACTTGGCACAATAGTAATAAACATGATTATTTATTAGTGACTATGGATATAAAATCACTTTTTTACAGTGCTTCATGTTAATATAGGTATAGAGTCCCTGGGTAGTTTCCTTTGTAGAGAAGCAAACCTCTCAACCTGGAAACATCAAAAATCTGGACAAAGGCCCATGAAAAATAGGTACAAATCTGTATGCTGTTTAACATAACATTCGCATATATAATTATGTAACCCCATCCACTAAATGGCATTGTGGGATACCAACTTTTAAACGCAAACTGAAGAAAAGTCATATGGGCCCAGGCCCTGTAGTAAATGGTAACCATTTTTGTTTGAAATATGTAGCAATGATGTTCACTGGGAAGGGAAAAGATGATGAACCTTAGGATTTTGTTTTTGGTGACTTGCAGTATGTGGGTTTTGTGATAAAGGTAGGGCATTTAAAGGTAGGCAATATTCTAATCTTAGCAAAAGAATATTATAGTTTGCTAGACTGCCAAAAATCATTCTCCATGGCCTACTTATCAGTGGCGCAGCTAGAATTTGTGCCACCATAAAATGAATAACACACAGCTAGCAACTTCTTTGCTCAATAATCGGGGACAAAGCTTGAAATAACAGACAAAATCCAAACTCTAACACTTTTTATACTATTACTCTAAAGTTAATTGCAATACAAGTTCTTAGTGTGCACTTTCTTGGTAGTATGAAAGTCTAATGTCCAGCATTACTGACTGCAAACCTCAGTGCAAAAGGGCAAAAAAAAAAAAAAAAAACGAGGCTAAATAATGCACAGACACAAAGCATGCAATAATGTCAACATACACTTACACATGGTCAGTCACAGTTGCAGGGTTTTGTGCAAGAGTTGCACAACTCCTTAACAATATTAAATAATGCTATTATTATTGCACAATACATGAAATTCTGAAGACAGAGCACCATACATTTTTAATTTCTATGACCTAGTTCTAGTATCCCTCATAACCACTTCAAAGTTCCAATAGTAAACAATACCTATGGAAAACACTGCACATTGAAACCATTTGCTGCACAACCCCCCAAAAGATATTGTGGGCAGACCGTTTATTGTAGTTATAGACCACAATGCCTTGTCCCGAGGTTCTAACAGCTGGATAACCCTCACTGTGTCCTATACACTCTCGTTAACTTCGCACACTTTAACAAAGACTTAATGTACTATACAAAATGGCTGAGTGTGTTTGCTCCTTCCAACTAGGTTCTTAAACACAGGAGGCACAAACCATCCTCATTCACTCTCATTTATAAAATGGAAGAAAAGCGATTCTGATTCAGCACCTCTTACTCATGTATACTTCCATCCAATACAGTATGCACAATCTGCATCATTTCTGCTCCACTAGCACCCTTTCACAATGATTTGCTTTTCATGATTCTTTTTCTCACTCACATTTTGAAATAACCATGCTCACCTTTGCCTCCAAGT
Organism: Protopterus annectens; assembly: GCF_019279795.1. NCBI lineage: Eukaryota > Metazoa > Chordata > Ceratodontiformes > Protopteridae > Protopterus > Protopterus annectens. The sequence goes on along the minus strand of NC_056730.1, from coordinate 85,860,633 downwards.
TCCAATGAAGCCATCCCTGTTGCAAATCCTTAACCCTTTTTTTTCGGTTCACATCTTCAACTCTTGAGCCGTTAAGTAAGCTATGCAATAGCTCTAAACATTCAGGAAAATGCGTGCCCTAAACATTCAAACTGCGAAATGCAATAACTCTAAACTTTCAAACTGCAAAGGAACTAGCCTCGCACTCGAGTCTTGACTTTAGCCCTTAAGCGGAAAATGCAATAGCAAGCAACACATAAGCAGCACACTTGCAGAGCTGTCTTGTACTAACATTCAAAATTAAGCAAATGCAATAGCAGTACTAGTTTCTTGTAAGCAAATCAATGCAGCGTGAAGATTGACCTGACATAGTCTAAATATTCAAAATGTTAAACAT